>NW_026057577.1:118262713-118326141 GCF_023721935.1 Panthera uncia
AAAAAAAAAAAAAAAAAAAGCTAGTCAAACCATACTCCAGTGACCTCTAAGCAGTGTCTCCGAGATCATGTGAATTGATCTAGATGGTGAAGGTCACAGGGGAGGGTGTTAAGCTACAGGGAAGGGGACAAAGAAGGAGTACAGAGAACAAGCAGGCTCTGGGCTCCAAGGCACCAACCCTGCTCCACACAATGAAAATGTGAAATAAAAATAAAATAAGAAAAAATCACAGGACTAGACCAAGTTACCCTGAATCCAGAAATAACAAAAGACCTCATAATTTAAAAGGCAGAATCGCACAATAATAAAGCCAGGTAGATCTGACAACAGGAATTTACTCTTTCTCTCCAGGATGGGGTGAAGGAAAAGACAGAGGTTAAGAATCGGAGTGAAATCCCGAATCGGCTACCAACTAGTTCTGGGTAACTTTGAGCAAGCTGCTTAGTATCTGCAATAACACAGTTAAAAAACCTTCCCAGAAGGCAGTTACATTAAATGATGGGATATAAAGCACTGACTGCTAACTGGCACAACATAGACATAAACTCAGAAAATAGGGGAAAGGCCATGGGAAAGGAATGACCTTTAGGAATGTTCTTAATTTCCAGTCAGTTAACCTGTTCTTCCGCCTGACCTCCCCATCTCAGTTAAGGGCACTAACTGTGCAACGTAACCATTCAAGCCAAAACAGGGAGGTCATCTTGTGCCCTCCCTTTGCACATTTCTACCTCCAATCCCTCAGCAAGCACTCTTGGAGTTAACCCCCAAAGATCTCCCAATCCACCCCCTTCTCTACATCTTTACTGCCACTACCTTCCCAGGGTACTATTTCAGCAATCAATTCTGAGCAGGCCTTGCCTTCACTCTTCCCCCTACTATCCATTCGCCCATAGAACTTCCAGATGACTTTTTTAAATCCTCGTGAGATAATAGAATATATATATATATTCTATTAAGATACAGAACTCCTAAAACCCAAGAGCATCAGGAACATTTTTTGTTTCAATATCTGGTCTTTGACCCCAGTTAGTGACAGAGTTCCTAAATCCCTTAGAATTTTGAGGGTGACAGCAGTGTCTTTTGTTCTAATGAGTTGACTGCTGGTTGGCTCCTGGATGACAGCTGACCACCAGAAAGCCCATGGTTAGCAGCTGAGAATTTTCAGTTCCACCTCCCATTCTCCAGAGAGACGAGAAAGGGCTGGAAAAGGAGTTAATCATCCATTGTTCCCACGTGATGAAGCCTCCATATAAAAAATCCCCAAAGTACAGGGTTTAAAAGCTTCCAGGGTGGTGAACACACAGAGGTACAGGGAAAGTAGTGTGTCCAAGGAGGGCTCCATGCCCCTTCCCACATCCCTTGCCTCATGCATTTCTTCCATCTGGGTGTTCACCTGTATCCTTTATCATATCCTTCTATAACAAACTGGTAAACAGTAAGGAAACTATTTTCCTGAGCTCTGAGTTCTAGCAAATTAACCGAACCTAAGGAGGGAGTCGTGGGAACCTCCAAATGATTTATAGTCAATCTGTCAGAGGCACAGGCAACAACCTGAGCTTGCGAATGTCATGTGAAGCGGGGAGAAGGCAGTCTCGTGGGACTAGCCCTTCACCTGCGGGATCTGACACGACCTCCAGGTAGACAGTGTTAGAACAGAGTTAAGTTGTAGCACACCCTGCTGGTGTCACAGAATTGCTTTGTGTGGAGAAAACCCCCACATATTCGGTGACCAGAATGTCAGAAGTGAAGCGTTCTATTTGAAAAAAAACTGAGTTTTTCCAAAACAATCCTGAATCAGACACTTCCCTCCTCTGTGAGAAAATGTGAACAAGACCTGTAAAGAGAAGCTCAACGTCACCCAGCCCCAACCTACCTTTCCACCATCATCTCCAATCGCTCACCACACTCCAGACCAACAGCCTTTAGTCTGCTCTTTCCCATCCCAGGGCTTCATACGTGCTGCTCCTTTGGAAGCTCCTTTTCCTACGTGCTGCTCCTCTGATATCCTAAATACCTGGTTTCTTTCGCACCATCCATTAGGCCTCGGTTCTAATGTCAAATGGAAGCCTTCCCATCACCCTAGCAAAAGCAGCTTGCTCCCATGACTCACTATCCTATCATCCTGTTCATTTCTTTTATATTTAAAATGATCTCACCTATTGATTAGATTATGTATTTATCACCTCACCGTGGCCCCTACTAGAGTGTAAGTTTCATATGACAGGGATCTCCTTTGCCTTATTCATCCCATAGTCCAGCTCCTAGAGCAGTGCCTGGCATATTGGAAGCCATCAAATAACTAACTGATAGCTCACCGTAGACAAGTAAGAACCTTCCATGTTTAAAGAAAAGTCAAATAAAGTATTCTTCAATCTACCTTGATAAACTCACCTAATGTCTAATTCTTCAATATGTAACTATTTCTGACATGTAACCAAAGTCCTTGAAGCTGCAATTTAAATTCGCAGGAAAGACAGTCACTTTTCTACCTCTTAAGGGCTGATTGATTCTCCTTCCTTTAAGCCTCTGGTCTTTTGTTTCACTTTTTAATCTCTTATATATTCACAGCTTTCCTCTCAGCTTCCACATAGTTTGAGAAAGAGTCTAACCAAAACTGAGTAGCAGATTTGTGCATCAAAGCATTTGGCCAGTTTGAAAACAGCATTCAGGGACACCTGGGTGCCTCAGTTGGTTAAGCGTCCCACTCGATTGCAGCTCAGGTCATGATCTCACAGTTTGTGAGTTCCAGCCCCTCATCGAGTTCCTCACTGTGCTTGGGATTCTCCCCCTTCCCCCTACCCATCCCCTGCACAAGCATACTCGCACGTGCTCTCAATCTCTCTTTCAAATAAACTTTAAAAATAATGAAATAAAATAAAACCAGCATTCAACTTCTGGCCACCATAAGTGCCAGACCCATTCTCATGATCCTGACAAAGGAGTCAAAACGTCATCACTTCAGGGGCACCTGGCTGGCTCAGCTGGAAGAGCATGTGACTCTTGGTCTCAGAGCTATGAGTTTGAACCCCACTTGGGTGTAGACATTACTTAAATAAAATAAATAAACTTAAAAAAAAAACAAACATAGTCACTTCACATAGCACATCTCTGTTGTTGTTTGCTAACTTCCTTGTTATGTATTCTGGCCTCCACTCGAAGCACTTGCATTTTCTTTACCTGGCCTGTTCTTAAAGCAATTTATTTCTCAAAGCTGCTAGTATCTTTTTTTTTTTTTTTCATTTTTTTCTAGGAGATTTATTTCATGTGAGTTCTCGGTTTATATAACAAAGTACATAAGAGCAGGAAGCACTGAGTAAACCTATGCCTACAGGCAGAGAGTATGCTCTTCAGATAGATGAACAACATTTAAAGTCCTATTTTCTATACCGAGACAACATGCTTATATGGTCAATTAGTATATGTAATGTTGAAGGGTCATAACATAATCTATTCTTTTACCTAGCCATCCCAACCTGTCATCAACTGCTCCTCTCTGCTTTCAATCTACATTAAAGAAACCACACCCATTCCCTTTGCCAATTACCCAAATACACCACCTCCCTTTTTCCGTCCTCTTAACCCATATTTGAAAAAAAGTGAAGGGGTGCTTGGGCGGCTCAGTTGGTTAAATGTCCAACTCTTGATCTTGGCTCAGTGATCTCACGGTTCGTGGGAGGGAACCCCAAGTTAGGCTCTGCGCTATCAGCTGGGAGCCTGCTGGGGATTCTCTCTCTCCCTCTCTCTCTCTGCCCAGTGAAAAAACTAAAACAATCTTTTCTATGAACAAAATGTCACAATTGGGAAATCTAGAATCTACAAAACTAAGACAATCTTTTCCATGAACCAAGTGTCACAACATTGGGAAATCAACAATCTACTGAATGGTATCTTGAAGCTTTTTCAAACATCAGTAATAAACACCCTACATACACAGAACAAGTTATCCAAAACCCCTTTAAGAATTCAAGTTACTAAGTAAAAAAAACAAAAAACAAAAAACAAAAAAAAAACTAGAACTTCCAGAAATGTCAAAATTCTTTTTTGTCAAGCAATCATAAACAGCTTTGAGGCTCTACCATATATTTGTACCAAATATACACAGGGTTAACACTGTGAAGTTAACACAGGACAAAACTTTTAAAATAACTGTATTTTAGTACTACACATACCCTTACCTTTAAATAATTCATATTATGGGGGCTCCTAGGTGGCTCAGTCGGTTGAGTGTCCGACTTCGGCTCAGGTCATGATCTCACGGTTCGTGGGTTCGAGCCCCACGTCGGGCCCTGTGCTGCCAACTCAGAGCCTGGAGCCTGCTTCAGATTCTGTGTCTCCCCCTCTCTCTGCCCCTCCCCTGTTCACGCTCTGTGTCTGTCTCTTGATAATAAATAAACATTAAAAAAATTATAAATAACTCATATTTGAAGAAACATTAAAAGTTCTACCTACCTTAGCTGGAGGAACTTTTCCAGCAGCTGTGATCTGACCAGTAAAAAACCGTCCAAAATGATTTGCTGCTAGTACAACAGCTTTGTAGCTGAAAAAATAAATATTTCCATAAAATTAAAGAGATTAGACTAATATATTATTGTAAGCCACCAATGAAGCTTTAATAGTCAAAGATAATCACTAACATTGAAATTGTACCTACTATGTGTCAAAAACCGCTGAGTGCTACATGTATAACTACTCCTTTAACCTCCTCCACAATCCTACAGACAGGTACAGTTTTTACCTTCATTTTATAGGTGAGTAAACAGACACACAGAGAGTGGAAGAGACTTGCTGTCACTCGGCTAGCAAATGGCAGAACCAGAAGCCTAACCCTGGCTGGCATCCTACCTCCACAAGCACACTCTTACCCACGATGTTCCCTGGCCTTTTCAGAATGAACACTGCAGAAGATCAGTTGGTGTAAAAAAAGAAATGAAGGAAAGACCAAAAAAAATGCTAACAACGGTTTTCTCCCAGTGCTGAAACTACAGACACTTCAGACTTTCTGTTTTACTTCACTGTATTGTCCAAATTTTCTTTAATGATTATGTAGTATTTATGTCATAGGGAAAAACTTTAAAATGAAAAAGAAACGAGATATAGCTATATGCTTGTATATAATAAAATTCTAACCTCAAACCAAACCAAAAAAAAAAAAAAACAGAAAACAAAAAACAAACAAACAAAAAACTTCCCCTGAGGCAGCTGGGTGGCTCAGTTGGTTAAACATCCAACTTAAGCTCAGGTTATGAGTCGCCATTTGGTTCATGAGTTCGAGACCCACTCTGATGGTGCAGAGCCTGCTTGAGATTCTGTCTCTCTGCACCTCCCCCACTTGTGCACACTCTCTCTCAAAATAAATAAATTAAATTAAACAAAACAAAAAAACTTCCCTTGATTGCTAAGATTTGAAAGTATGGAATTTTGAGACACAGTGACCTCTGTGCAGGGCCCAGTTCTACCACTAACCGGCTTTGTGACCTTGGGTAAATTTCTCTAAGTCCCTAATCCTTGGTTTCCTCATCTACAGAGTGGGGACAAAAAGAGCATCTCTCAGTGTTGTTATGAGGACTAAGTGAGACCATGCAGGTAAAGCACTTAGCATAAAGCCTGCCATCATAAGTGTTTGGTAAATACTAGTGTTTTTGGCTAAAGAAACATTCTGTGCAGCAAAAACAAGTAAAATATACCACTTATACCATCTTTTCTTACGAGGATACTGTTAACATATTATACCAATTTCATTTTCAGAGCATTTTATCCTTAGAAGGCACCTCTACACATTAACTATAACACGTTATAATTAAAATTACGATGCAACTATTTATTAAAATCTACCTGCTGACAATAAAACCTTTCCCTGATCATATTTTTTTCCTGGCCATATTTTTTATAAAATAATATTGATATAATAATTGATGCAAAAGCATATAATGGTAACCACTACGACTTTAAATCATATTATAGCAGAAAGGCAATATTTTAGAGACCACATTACTTGTTAGTCTTACTTCTGAATCCAAGTGACAGAAACTTTCAAAAAACCAAACATGATAAAGATTCAAAGGCCACTGTAAGAAATTTTGGAATTAATGTTTTAAAAGATTCAGCTGCTATTCTGAAACAAATAACAAAAATGAGATGAGTTACACAGGAATGTACAAGAAAACATTGATAGTGGGGAAAAGTGATAACAGTTTGCCTTTTTTTGATGACAGCAAAAAAAGCTCAGAATGGACATGAATGAACTGGAAGGAGCGTGTCTTCACTGTAATATGGCTGTGTGTGTGACTTAGATAATGATTTATCACGTACTGTGTGGATAAGTATCCTAGAAGATGCACCTCAAACTATGCCCTTTGCATATATCGGCTCAGGATGTAAGATAGCGATTCTTCAAACTGTGTCCCATGGATCCCCAAAGGTTCAAATTCCAGCCAACTCTGGGGCCATAATGGGTGGGGTAGAGAACAAACATGTTTCTGGACACCCCTCCGTCCCTCAGTTCAACTAAGGCCATTCTGCTCTTATTGCATTTGTTTATATTGCCTCATAATATGTCATTTGCCCAAAAGATTCTATGGCTAAAAAGCACTGGGCTGGAACCACTGGCTTTGATAACCTTTCATATTCTACATTTCACAAGACAAAATCAAAGATCACATTGTACGTTTTCTATGGAAAACATTTAAGTCTCAGGGCACTTGAGTGGCTCATTCAGTTAGGCATACAACTATTGGTTTCGGCTCAGGTCATGGTCTCACAGCTCGTGAGTTTGAGCCCCGCATCAGGCTCCTGGCTGACGGTGCAGAGCCTGCTGGGGATTCTCTCTGCCCCTACCCTGTACTCGCGCACTCTCTCAAAATAAATAAGTAAACTTTAAAAAAAATAAAAGAAAATCTTTGAAGTCCCATGATACATAATGTAACTTTTCTACAAACAAAATAATATGGCAAAAATTTATTTTGTCCTTTGGTGTATACTTTATATCACAAAAAATATCTTCAAACCAACCATTTGCTATATTATAGTAAGGATAACAAAATGTGTTTTTAGCTTGTCCTTTTTGTTTTCTGCTTTTCTTTCAAAAATGAAACCCAAAGTAGACTCTATTTGATCTATTGGCCTAGCTGATATGCTACACCTAAGCTATAAAACCTAAGAAAACCTTCAGGTCATGTGTCAGGCCATAAAAGGCTTTATTCACATTAGTCTCTCTTGCATGCGCTGTTTGATTTTTTTTAACCGTTTTCGTTTGTTGGTGCCTCATTCATATTAGCAAACTGTCACTATCAGCAGTTTGCATGCTTAAAATCTAATTCAACTATCTCCTGAGGAGTTGATTTCATAAGCATCTTCGATTTCCAGATTTTTTCCGCTCTCTAGGCAGTCAGCAACACGATACACCCCATCCCCCCGGGCAGGCGTGATTGCTCAGTCAGAGCCCTGTTCCCCAGAGCAGGAGGGGCCTTAGTCTCCTCTCAGCACAGCTCTCCAGGCAGTAAAGTGGGAACGCAGCAGTGGCGGGCAAAGGTAAGAGGACGTAGTTAGCCCTCAGTTATCAATATGTGGGTTGGGGGGGGGGGGTGGTAATAATTTTTTAAAACTTTTTTAACATTTATTTATTTTTGAGAGAGAGACAGGGTATAAGTGGGGGTAGGGGGGTACACAGAGAGAGGGAGACACAGAATCCAAAGCAGGCTCCAGGCCCTGAGCTGTCAGCACAGAGCCCAACGTGGGGCTCAAATTCATGAACAGTGAGATCATGACCTGAGCTGAAGTTGGACACTTAGCCGACTGAGCCACCCAGGTGCCCCTATTAATACGTGTTTTGACACCAGGTAGAACTTTGCCAAATACAGACATTTTCCATATTTGCTAAATATTTTATGAATTTACCTAAGCAAAACATAATTAAAATGGTAAATGCTAATATGTATGTGTCAGGTTGAACAATATGAAACTGTCAATATCTGACCTTTTTTGACCTATAAAAACAGCAATTTATGTTAACTAACTTACTGTGGCAATCATTTCACAATATACTGATATATCAAATCATTATATTTATATCTTAAATTTACACAATGCTATATGTCAATTGTCTCAAATAAAATCTGAAAAAAAGTAGCAGGGTGCCTGGGTCGCTCAGTCGGTTAAGCATCCGACTTTGGCTCAGGTCATGATCTCACGGTTTGTGGGTTCAAGCCCCGCATCAGGCTCTGTGCTGATAGCTCAGAGCCCAGAGCCTGCTTTGGATTCTGTGTCTCCCTCTCTCTGTCCCTCCCCCACTTGTGCTCTCTCTCTCTCTCTCTCTCAAAAGTAAATAAACATTAAAAAAAATTTTTTTAAGAAAAAAAGTAGCAATTTCTACCTAATGTATACATGTGTATACACGCATATACACACATACATGCAAGACAGTCTATTCCTCATACAAATAATTTCACAATCATTTGCTCTGGTGGAAGACTTCTACCCATGAAGAGTAGAATATGAAGAGTCATTTCTTTTAACTATGAAATAATAAACTGAGCCTTAAAAAATAAGGGCACTTTTGGTGCACCTGGGTGGCTCAGTCAGTGAAGCCTCCAACTTCAGCTCAGGTCATGATCTCATCATTTGTGAGTTCAAGCCCTGTATCAGGATCTGTGCTGACAGGTCAGAGCCGGGAGCCTGCTTTGGATTCTGTGTCCCCTCTCTCTCTACTCCTCCCCGACTTGTGCTCAATCTCTCTCTCTCTCTCTCTCAGAAATAAACATTAAAAAAAATTTTTTTTAATTAAAAAAATAAATAAATAAGGGCACTCTCAAAAAGCTTTTATCCCCAACAATTATTACAAGTAAAAGCACTGTAAGAGAGAAGAGTCACAATGAGCATGTTTCTAGAGTAGCACTGTGCTTTGTTCAACCAAAATGGAAAGGAATCAACATACCCAGCAATGTTGGCCATGGAGCTTAGCGCGTCATATCCCTGAGCAATCGTGACTCTTGGAACCTGGTCCATCGCCAAAACTGTAGTTTTTCTTTTAGAAAGTTTATTTAGCAAGTCTGGATTTTGGGCTGGGTAAATAAAGCTAATCAATGTTCCCGATGTCTTTAAAAGGTCGGCCTCATGAACACCTAATGTTGGATTAACCATGGGAGCTCGCACCTGAGGAAAAAAAGTCAAGTCACTGATTAATAATGTAAATACCTTTATCATATTTTTAAGTAAACAGGACAACCTAAATGACATGCCATGATTGAAATAATAGGCCAGAAGTAATCTTTCAGCAATAAACTTTGGACTAAATTCCTAAACAAGGTAAGGAGCACCAAGATCTTTGCCATCTGTCCTCTGACTGATGACCAACCTAGGAACTGATCTGAGTAAAGAGCATGCTATCATTCTGGAAGGTTTCCCCCCCCACCCCAAAATTTTATTTTTAAGTAAGGCTCATAACATGGCTTTACCATTGCCAGCTTTTCCTAAGTTTCTGCAGAAACACATTCCGATAAGCAGATTCATTTGTGGGCTTTTAAGGTGTGTTTTATATCCAAGTTTAAAATCGATCTTCAAAACACGTATCATGTCCTTAGCTCTAAGTTCGCAGTAGCACTTTTAGGCAAGTAAGCCCAGAAAACAATAGCTCAGGGACTTAAATTTTTAAAGGAAACAGAAACACAAACACTGGGTCAATATTTTCATTTCATAGCACTTCATCTCATTTACCTAGGAAACATCTTTGTTACTGCCATTTCAGTTGTTGATCTGGTGACACATATGATTTTAATTAAGGTTCTGGATTCTAAGACTCTCTAGGGGCGCCTGAGTGGCTCAGTTGGTTAAGCATCTGACTTCAGCTCAGGTCATGATCTTGCGATTTGTGGGTTCAAGCCCCACATCAGGCTCTGTGCTGACAGTTCAGAGCCTGGAGCCTGCTTCAGATTCTGTGTCTCCCTCTCTCTCTCTCTCTCTCTGCCCCTCCCCCACTCATTCCCTCCCTCCCTCCCTCTCTCTTCTCTCTCTCTCTAAAATAAACTTAAAAAGACTCTCTGGCAAGGTCTATTTTTCCTCATTGAGAATCTAAAATATAGATTTAATAAAAATTAGAGGTCAACTTTGAATTAATTCTACTGGCCCTTATCAAATGCTCAGCTGAGACTGTTGGCATATGAGTGAGTTAAGTCAACAGAATGTTTTCCTGAAAGTGCTTTTTGGATCACTAGTTCCCCAGGATATTAACAGGCTTGACTCAAAAATAGTTTACTAATGCAAGTATAAAGTTATCTAAGTTACTATATCATAGGATTTCTCCGTGCTTGTAACATGCTCATACACACTGCGGATCTAAAGGAACACAAAGTGCTTCCACAACTTATATACACCCTACTAACCCTTTATTGTGGGGTATCTCAAAATGTTTTGATCCCTAGAGCATATGTTGGAATGGATCATACTCATTTTTCTATTTGCCCTAAGCTCTTTTACTATACTAAGTTATATCACCAAGTATCTGTACACCTAAACACTTTAAAAGTTTTGGCTGAATTGCAACTTCCCCACATACCATAAATTTCACTGTTAATTTCCACACCAAAAAATTGTTTTGTCTTCTGCAAAGATCACTACTCTACCAAGTTATTCAGTAGAATTTATGTTAAAAAAAAAAAAAAAGCAAACAAACAAAAAAAACAGTTACATGATTGATGCCCCTTAGAAATTAACACACATACCAAAAAAAAGCTGGTCTTTCCTGAACAAGTGAGGAGCTTCTTTTTGCCTAATAATCATGCTACTACAATCCCTATCTCCCTCTTTGTCTTGGTTGCAGAAGGCTTAGGATTTAGGCTAATGCTGCTCCCTAATAATTACCTAAGGTACACTTGTGATAGTCCCTTCCTTTTTCCATATGATTTTTTTTTACTTCAGATTTTATGTCTGAAGCTCTTCAGCACATAGATTTCTATTATACATTAAGACCTTTCATTAAAGTAGGTAAGGCTGTCTCTACTCAGCCCCGTGCTGCTTTCTCCAAGGCAGCCCTGCCCTCTCTAGAAATAGCACTGAGGTCAGTTAAATCACTGTTCCTTCTACATATCAGAAGATCAGGGTACATTCAGTCCTAGGAGGAGTCCCATGCCCTTTTTCCATCTTGTAGCAGTTAAATACTCACCTGTGGGTATTCTGGATATGTATGAACCATGAAGTGCAAATTCTCCCTAGCCAATAAGAAGGGCATTTCCACATGAAAATCTAAAAAGGAAGATCACTTTTTCTACTCTCATGGTTAAACAGAGATCACACTGCCTGATAAAAGTTCTACCAGACTATGAAGAATATTCACAACATGCAACCATTTCTCTGAGAAAAGGCAGTGTTTGAAAATATGAAGAGTTATAACAATATGATTTTTCCATGAACACTTTTTAAAAAGCGAGCATGCTATAAATGAGGGGTGGAAAGGAATAATTACTTTGACCACCAAATCAGAAGCCAGCACTTCCTTCGCTCCTTGGATCTGGGCACCTGCTGCTCTGTAGTGATCATCAGAAAACTTGGAAGCTTCGCCAGCACCCGATTCCACGACAACACTAAAACCCTGCTTGACCAAGGCCTGAACACCAGCAGGAGACAATGCCACCCGTTTCTCATTTTGGAAAATCTCCTTGGGGACGCCAACAGTCAGTTGCTTATATGGAATTCCTACAAAGTGAGGGGAAGAAAGAAGGAAGGAAGGAAGGAAGGAAGGAAGGAAGGAAAGAAAAGAAAAGAAAAGAAAAGAAAGAAAGAAAGAAAGAAAGAAAAAGGGAGAAAGAGAGAAAGAAAGAGAAAGAAACAAAGAAAGAAAAGGAGAAAAGAACGGGAGAGGGAAAGAGAGAAAAAGAAAGAAAAAGAAAAATTAATTCAGTAAAAAACATAAAAACAATGTTTTAATAACAGTTCAAAAAATGAAAATGGGCAGTCTGTTCAAAATATACTGAACAAGTTGCTGCTCAAAATAATGTTCCTGATTCATAATCATAATTGAGTTTTTTGAATAATGGGAAATATTTATGTCCACTCTCTTAAATTCCAAATATTTCATTTAACCAAATAGCTCTCTTCAAGGCACATGACTAGATTATTCTTAGGAAAAAAATGGGTTGAGAGATCAATCAAAATGCTAACTCCACTCTTCAAACTAATCCTCTGGGATTTATGGTTTCCTTGTCCTCACCTTTAAGGAAGACAGAACTAATTAGCTGTTTTGAAGAACAACCCTATACTAGACATATTGTTGGCTACACTCAAAGTTTCCTTCCTGGCAATTTGGCCACAGGCAATTCCTCACAGATTTCCAAGTGTTGTATCCTGAGACCCTACATTCTTGGCCACAGCGGATAAGACCAAGGATCAACAGCTGGGTCAAAGATAATAGTCTATAGGCCAGAGAGTCCCTGAGATGACTTACATAGGAACTGCCTAAGGACACTCTATGTTGGCCAGTGATGACCCAACCCATTCAGGTACTCTTAGTGTCTGAATGCGAGACCCACAGAAAAGGACAGGGGGAGTAAAGGGTACAAAAGCTATCTGTAAGCAGCCATGAGGTTAAAGGTAGACAAAGGGAGGTCTACAGCAACAGTAGCAGAAACATCAGTAGTGGCGATACAAAGAGGGAAGATGAGCCATAGCTATGGAATCCAGAATACCATTCCACTTTTCCTAGAAGTAGATGAGGGGTTTCCCAGGCTTCTGTACTTCCCAAGAATACACCCAATAAACCCTCACCACAAAATAGGACCTTGATGCAATCCTGTTCCTTGTAACCCAAAAGAGCCTGTATAAAATAAAGTATTTATATATGGCTCTGAACAATTTTAGCTAAAGTTGCTTTTGTTGTTTTATTCAACGTGCAGGCACAAATAGACTTTTCTTTTAAAAAAAATCTGCTTCTGTATGTTGTACCAAAGTTCAGGAAATCTACTCTAGCAACCTAAACTCTGAAAATACATAATAAAAAAACAAATTATCTCTACAGAGTAACAATATTGAGGCCTTAGAGAAATTAAGTCAACTTAAAAATACCTGCATTCAAACAGAGTCTTAAACCCCATACTCCATTAGCAGTAATAACTAAAAGTAAGCCAAAGGCAAACATGTGGTGAACCTTAACCTCTGTTTGAAGGAGAGGGAGGAAAATAATAGAAAGCTGGAAAATATTCCAGATTGATGTGCAAAGTTAAATCACATAAACATCTGGAGTTCACTTATCTGACAAGGTCAAATTACCTAGGCCCTATATACCGTAAGTCAAAGAAGCCACCAAAGACAAATGAAGTCCCATCAAACAGGTTCGGGAGCCAACTTGAAAGGCCAAATATGAAACAATTTGAGCATGAAAAAGAATAATTAATTGCAATGTAATAAAATACATCTGAGGATGTTAAAATGCAAGAGTTCATTATGATACTCAAAAAATAAATATTTTTTAAAAGCTTCATTGGCCAACTTTAGCGGGTGTGTGATAAGCAGAATAATGGTACCCCATAGGTGTCCACACACTTCTAATCCTCAGAACCTGTGAATGTGTCAGGATACACAGCAAAGGAGAATTAAGGTAGCAGATGGAATTAGAGTTGCTAATCAAATGACCTTGAAATAAGGATTAGCCTGGATTATCTGGGTGGGCCGACTGTACTCACAAGGATCCTTAAGTGTGAGAGAAGAAGGCAGAAGAGCCAGAGTCAAATAGTAGTCTGAAGATGCTATGCTGCTGGCTTTGAAGATGGAAGAAGGGGCCACGAGCCAAAGAATATAAGCAGTTTCCAAAAGCTGGACAAGGGAAGGAAACAGACCACCCTTAAAGTCTCCAGAAGGAATACAGACAGCCCCACCGACACCTTGATGTGAACCTAGTGAGAGCCATTCTAGACTTTGGCCTCCAGCAGTGTAAGATAATAAATTTGTGTATGTATGAAGTTGTGTTACAACTTGTTACAGCTGAATAGAAAACTAATACTTTAAGAAAACCAAGAGATTATTACCAAAACTATAAAGAATGGAACAGAACCAAACATTTATCCCACCTTACCACTACAACCTCAGGGTAACTAAATAACAGAGGGAAAGTTTTTCTTTATAGAAAAATTCTAGCTAATAAATGAAGATAAAATGATAGTGTACCACCATTTCAACCCCCCTCCCCATAAAACCATGGATTCAGTTGATGATCATTAAATGGCTGTTATAGCCTTTGAGTGAAAAACTGATGGGAGCTCCATAATGGATGAATATCAACATCTAAACTCACTGATTAATTTTCCTGACGAAACGCCACAGATAGTACATAGCATCCACCTATGAAGTATTCTTGTCAAAAAAAAAAACAAAAACAGAAACAAACAAAAACAAACCTGAGTCTAACCAAGCCTCTAGGTCTAGCTAAATGGTACAGAAAACACAAGGAACAGAGAAACTAGTTAAATAATATGAAGGGAATTCATTCAGCCAAACCCAGAATGTGAGAAATTCTACAGGGCAACAACTACATTCTTCAAGAAATAAAGAAAAAAGAAAAAAGAAAAAAGAAAAAAAAAAAGGAGAACAGAGATCAAAAAAGACCTGAGAGATACAGTATGCAAATACAACATGTGGACCCTGTTTGGATCATTATTTGGATAAGACAACTGTAAAAACAGAAACTGAAAAAAAATGAATACTGACTGGAATTACTTTTCACGCTTTGCAATGTAGTAATGAAATTGTGGTTATGCATTTTTTTAAAATAGAATCCCTATCTTTTAGAGATAAAAAGTAATTATCTGGGAAATAGTCAAGAACTACAAATTAAAAGTCTCCTGCAGAGTCAATATAGAGATCTTGATGTCCATGCCTTTACTCACAAGGAAAATTTTCATGTCCTCAGTGCAGTTACTTACTTTTATCTTAGACACAATTTTATCACGCTTGGATAAGCTGGCTTTCTAAAACACCTAAAATAAAAATCTGAAGAGGGATGCCTGGGTGGCTCAGTTGGTTAAGGATCCAACTTTGGCTCCGGTCATGATCTCGCAGTTCTTGAGTTCAAGTCCCGCATCAGGCTCTGTGCTGACAGCTCAGAGCCTGAAGCCTGCTTCGGATTCTGTGTCTCCCTCTCTCTTTGCCCTTCCCTCGCTTGCACTCTGTCTCTCTCTGTGTCTCTCTCTCTCTCTCTCAAAAACTAAATAAACATAAAAAATATAAATAAAAAAATAAAAAATAAAAATAAATAGAAATAAATCTGAAGATAAAGTTGAGAGCTCTCAGGGACAGGTACCCTGCCAACAGTCGCTTGTCACATGAGAAGAAAAGAGGCTGTGAAATCTATTAAAGACAAACATAAGAACTCAAAAAGCATAGCAGTGTAGGGATTCTGATTGCCCAGAGTCCTGCAAACTTAAATTAAAAAGAAGGGCATTATTCTATGTGGCAAAGACAGGTATCTATCCTAGTCTTCCACCTGAATAACAGAATGCCAATTTTAGTTGAGTTTGTCCCCATCTGGAATAAAGGACCTCTTTTGTGTCCAAGTCTCCCTTACAGCTAAATAATTGCCGCGTGTCTGAGTTTTTGCCAATGAGGTACAGAGTGCTATGAGGGTCTTTGCACAAAATGCATAATAAAGGGATCTCCCTCAGCTTAGGGAGCCCTTGTTTAGCCTCTCCTTCTGACCTGCGCACAAGAACAGACGCGAGTGGGGACTCTAGCAGGGAACACCTTGTAGGCTACTCAAAGACTTCAGCTCTTCCTCTGCATGAGCTAGGACACTGGTGGCAAATTCTGAGAAGAGTGCCATGATCTTTCATTTTAAAAAGATGATGCTTTTGTGTATAGAACAGACTGTTGTGGGGGTAAAGGCAGAAAGCATAGAGAGCACTTAGGAGACTAGCACAGCAGTCCAGGGGAGAGATGATGGTGGCTCGGAACAGGACGATAACAGTGGCGATGGTGAGAACAGACCCTGGATACAAGGTAGAGCTAACCCATACCTACTATGAAGACCAAGATGACTCCAGGGTTTCTGACCTGAGCAACTGAGATGAAGCTGTCATTCAGTAAATCGAGAAGCAGTACTACAAATTAATTGATACACTCAGTTGTTAGTTCCCCAGCATAGATGAGCCATATACAGTACAATTCCTCAAAAAAGACCAGGAAAAAGGAAGAGCTGCTAAGACAAATGGTTACTATGAGCAATAGTTTCCCGGATACAACTCAACTGGTTTATCATTTCTCTTGTTCTATTTTATTTTCTTCTCTATTAGCACTGACAGTCAGAAACTTCTATACATGGAAAATATTTTTAAAAGCACTCATTAGGGTTTTTTTTTTTAAACGAAAAATGATGACTCACCAACACCAGGCTATAAAACTGCATCGCTTTTCCTTTTATCAATCATCAGGAGATCCGTTAGCTCCTACAACTTTGAAGGTTTGATCTATATACACTGAAGTGAGACTTTACCTGGTTTGGCAGGGGCTTTACACCACAGTGCCTGATGAGTATGAAATGTTCGTAAAAAATCCTTCTTCCTGGGTATAATCTTACAGGACCCCAAATTGCTACGTAAAGGACACGAACAGCCAGTCACCACGGTTTTCAGTAGGTTCGCCATGTTCATATGAGCTCCCAACTTCCTAAATCCCAAATTTCCTTGAGGGTAAATCACTAAGAAGAAAGAAAATAAAATATTTATATGCCAAGAGAAACATACTTTGTCATTTGAGCATCAAAAAATTTTTTAAAAAAATACTAATTCAAAGAGCTTGGAATATAACAGCTGTATGTGGGCATCTACAGTGAATTTTATTTGCCAAGTCCTCTACTTAGAGAAGATGCTTCAGAAGTTTGTTTCCAATTCATATATTTAAAACTCGGAATCCATTCTCCCACTTAAAACTGTGGTTAAAAACTCACTATTCAATTCCAAGCCTTGGTCACCTTAATTGATCCTTAATGTAGCAGGGAAGCTAAAAAAGAAAATTGCTATAGAGTCCAATCACATCTTACATGAAAGTTATCTTCTAAGTCTGCATGCACAGCAAAAATTGCATAGTCACCCTTGGATTTCCCTTAAATTGTCTATAATGCTGTATAGTACAATAGCAACTTGTTTAGCTACCAATGTTGTACAGAAAACACTGGCAACCTATTCAGTGCAGCAAGATGCTTATCCTGTAAGACCCCCTGAATTGAGCCTGAGTGAACATGAGATTCGTGTCTGCCAAGTGCTCATCTCAAGAAAATTAAGCATGTGTGGGATATGACTCCAATTTTAAAAAAGAAGAATGTCAATATCACATAGGTTTGTGCTTGTAGATATGGGTGTAACTAGGAACTCTTCCATCAGTGGTTCTCACAAGTGGCCACTTTGCACCAGCTCTAACTGGGCTGGATGGAGGATCACTGACCTTTGCTGTTACTGACCTAAGCTTCAGTGGCAACCTCCATTGTTCTCCATGGCAGATCCCCAGGGGTGCATGGAAGGCATGGAAGGCCCACCATCCCCTTGATTCTCAGAGTTCCCCCATCCTTCTTTTCTTTCCTTCAAAATCAGGAAGCAGAAGATTTGGAACTCTCAGTCAAATTCAGCTAACTCCACCAACTACACGTTTAGGCTCTGCCCCATCATGTGGGCCCTCAGGGGGCCCAGCACCCAATCCCAGCAGTTCCATGAACATTCTTCCAGTCTCCAGAGGAAGAAGGGTCTAGTTCACTCAGAACTGCTGCCACAACTCCCTGAAGCAACTTCTTACAAATACCAGAAAGCAACACGGGGGATGGAAATCCTTAATCCAGATGGTGCTTATTCTTAAAATGACCTTTAATTCAACAAACACATATAGAGGGCTGAGTTTCAGAGTCACAGTCATTAGAAGCATCTGTGGAATCAAACTGGAACAGATCACACGCTCTGAGATAAGAAAAGTCAACAAGTAATAACACTACAGAGTAAGGCAAGTCCAAAGTTCTTTGAGGGATCAAAGGAGATTATGTCCTCCTACAGAGCTCAGAAAAAGAAAAAAAAAAACACATTTGAGATAGAGAGAGTAATATGAAAAAAGCTAAGGAAGAGGAAGTATGCAAGATGGGTTCAAGCATGCAATCAAAAATGTATAATAATGCTTTGCACTTGAACAGGTTTTTAGATTTTCAGTGTTTCCACATATGTCATTGCATTTCAATCCCAAGCACCCCTGAATCCCATAAATATGCTCCTCATTTATTCATGGGTCACTTCTGGGTTGTTCATGGCTGAACAGAGAGCAAAAAGTTCGAAATTCAGCCACATATTCAAAACAGTCACTGAATCTATGCCAACAACCAAGGGAGATACAAAGATATATAAAAGGTAAGTCTTGCCTTGGGCGAGATTTGTCCTACCATTACCAATGACCTAGTCTTATCTCTGCCTCCGCATTCACTCTAGTTTCTCTTCTTAGATCATCCCAGCTCCCCAACAACCACTGTTTTCATGGGGGCTGATGAGGTTTACCCAGACCTCATCAGGGAGAGAACAAAGCTAGATATAATAGAGCCCGTGTATTGTCTAAGTTGGCCACTCACTCCCTGTTCGACCTGAATCTCTCTGCACCTCAGTCTGCTCATATATAAAAGCACAAGAAAGTTTGTTTGTCAGGCCCCATTACGCTCTAAAACATTTATGAATAGATAAGATTTTACAATGTTTTAAAGCAGAAGTCCTGTTTCAGGCCATCTGGAAAAACAGCCCTGCCTACTTGGAAAATGGTAATTTGATGTTGAATAGATCCCTGGCATCAGATGGCAATTAAGGCAGAGGACTTCACAGGCCAATTTCGCCCCAAAATTCCAATTTATTCAAGTTATAAACATGTAAGACAGTGAACAGAAAGTAGTTTTATTGGTAAGGCACCAATTGACTCAGTTAAGTGTCTGCCTTCAGCTCAGGTCATGATCTCACGTTTCTTGAGTTCAAACCCCATATCGGGCTCTCTACCATCAGCACAGAGCATGCTTCAGATCCTCTGTCCACCCCCCCCCCCCCCTGTCCCCCTCATACTCTATCTTAAAAATAAATTTAAAAAAGGCACCTGGGTGGCTCAGTCAGTTAAGCGTCTGACTTCGGCTCAGGTCATGATCTCACAGCTCATGAGTTTAAGCCAGGTGTCAGGCTTTGTGCTGACAGCTTAGAGCCTGGAGCCTGCTTCAGATTCTGTGTTTCCCTCTTTCTTTGCCCCTCCCCTGCTCACACTGTGTGTCTCTCTCTCCTTCAAAAATAAATAAACATTAAAAAGTAAATAAACAAATAATGTTTAAGAAAGTAGTTTATTGGCAAGAACAGTCCCTATGGCTAAGCCTAAATTAAATAGAAATGACACTGAAATATATTCAGAGAATATTTGAATTTCCCCTATCATTATTTTAAAGCTATTTTATTCATGTGCTTCTATGGCTTTGAAGCAATGGGGGAAAGCTTTGCAACTCAAAACTGAAAAAAAAATTTAGTATACCACTCATACAGCAGTGTAATGTAAGTTATTTGGGCAACTATCTCCCCTAATAGGTACTAAAACTCTTGAGGGCAAGCACGTCAGAATGATGACAGCCTAGAGGCTAACAAGGTGAACTGTGGGTTGCAAGCCCTCATTCTGCAATTATTAGCTGTGTCCTTGACAAGTCAGTCACTTACCTTCTCTGAACCTGATTTTCTCATCTTTAAAATAATAGCACCTGTGTTATATAGGGTTGTTGTAAGGAGTAAAAGGACACAATATCTCTATTGCTATTACTACTCACTTTGGTATTACCTCTGGCCTGGTGCTTTGCACAGAGGAAAACAACAAGTACTTTTTAACTGAATGAATAAATAACTAGGACTAGGTAACCTGAAACCTGCGTATCTACAAAAACACATTCTCCAGAGTTTCAGGAAATTTCCTTCGAAAACGAAATGCTGTGTAGCCTTGTGGAAGATTGATTCCATCAGCAAAGGTAAACAGCTTAGCACATTGCTGATAAAAAAGTAGTCCTAAACTGTCCATTTAATAAAAAAATTTTTTAAAGCCAGGTTTGCAAATAAAAGGTGTGCAACAGAGAAAAGGGGAATATTTTGTCTTCTTTAATTTTTTTATAGTTTCAGATTTTTACTTAAATTCCAGTTAGTTAACATATAGTGTAATATTAGTTTCAGAAGTAAAATTTAGTGATTCATCACTTACATATAACACCCAGTGCTCACCACAAGTGCCCTCCTTAATCCCCATTACCCATTTAACCCATCCCCCCTCCAGCAAACCTCAGTTTGTTCTCTATAGTTAATAATCCAGTTAAGAAATGGGCAGAAGTGGGACGCACGGGTGGCTCAGTTGGCTAAGGAAGGGACTCTTGGTTTCCGTTCAGGTCATGAGTTGGAGCCCCAGCACGAGATCTGTTTGGGATTCTCTCTCTCTCTCTCTCTCTCTCTCTCTCAACATAAATAAATAAACATTTAAAAAATGGCAGAAGACATGAACATTTTTAAAGAGGGAAGCACTTTAATAAAAGCATGCAAACACCATGGGAAGAGTCTGTTCTAAAAGACTCCTTATAAAGAGATCGCTTTAGGACTGCCCTGCACCACAGGGCGAATAGAGGACGCCTGCCACCGTAAACAAGTTACGTTTTTAAAGCGAAACATACCAACCAAGGACACAATACCCTACAGAAGCTTAGACTGGCAGGCAGCGTGACCTCGCCCAAACCCACCGGTCCCGCCCCTCCTTGGGCAACTACACTACAGCTTGGCTGGCATCTGCGCGGGACCGCTATTTATAACCTTCCCTGGAAGCCTATTGGCCCCGGTCGCTTTACAGTCATTCCTCCTTGGGGGTTCAGATAAGCTCTGCCCCCACTGCTGTCTCCTCCCGGTCGCCAGCCCGGGCCCCTCTCTCTGCCTGGATGAAGTTTGCTCAGACCACCAACCCTCACAGACATACACACTCACAACTTTCGCTCGCCACCTCGTAAGTCTCCAAACGATCGCCGACCCTGAATTCCCTCAAGGTTCAAGCACAATTTCGGGGCGTCCAGCTACCACCTCTCTGGGCGCACCCTCTATGGAAAGTCCTCTATGACCTCCCCCCTCCTCCCATTTTGCTGGTCGAAATGACCCCTTACGACTCCCGCTGTCCTCCCAAAGCTCCAAGACCTGCACCTACACAGCTGCCGCCTCGTTCCCTGCCCTCTGCAAGGACCCAGTTTCCCAACCACCCACCCGCTCCCTTCCACGTCGCCCCGGCAAAAGACAAGGAATGGGGCCCTCAAGGCACGGTTCTCCTTCCGGACCCCAGCCTCTGGCCTGCGGGCGCCCGGGTGCACCCCACATCCAGGTCCCTACCGACCCCGCCCCCTTCTCCCTGACAGGTCTCCTCCCCTGCGGGGGCCTGGACCATCCCCAACAGCCCCGCGCCCCCTCCCCAGCTGTGCCCCAAACGCGCCCCGGACTGCCCGCTCCGCGCGGCTCACCTTGGCTGGGAGGCAGGGCGGCCGGGCAGCGCGCCGCGAGGGAAGCCGCGCTGGCAGCCCTGGGCTCGGGCCCCGAGGAGCTGCGCCTCCAACCCGGAAGAACAGCCCCAACCCGGCGGCGGCGGAGGCCACGTGACGGCGGCGCAGCCCCCCAACCCCCACCTCCAAGCCCCCTCCTCCGCCCGGAGCCCTCTCCCCACCAGGCCCTTCTGCCCTCCGGGCCCCCAGAGCCTACCGCCCTCCCTCCGGACAAGAAAGCGACCGCACCAAACGCCCTCTTAGCGCGCCAAGGCTAGTTACCCCAAAGGGCCCTCCACTCCTGGGTGGCAACCAAAACCTCTTTGTCTTGGGCTCGACCCGAGGCCCCCTGCCCCGCCTCCGCGCCTTCCCTCGGCGCGTCCTTGTCAATCAAACCTGGAGCCCAACGCGGCCGCTGAAGTTTTCAAGGCTACATTTGCTCTCTCCCCTGGAGAGCCAGTTACAATCCCAAGTGTGATTTCCTCTCTAGTGTCCCACCAGAGCAAGTAAGAGGGTAATATAATTCCACTTTGGTACCTTTCCTCTAGCACTCTAGGAAAAATCAGAACTTCTGTAACAGAAGAGGACCAAAAGGAAAGTGGGAGGAGGCCAAGGGGTGGTGAAGGGCGGGAATGAGGGCGTTGTTGTTCCTTTTTGCCGGGAGAGGTGGAGTTAAATTCCTCGGAAACGAAGTCAAGGCCCGAAAATTAACACACGTCTACGTATTCGTCTTCCCCCGATGGGCCCAGAGAAAGCCGTGTGCTGCTGGTAGTATTAATATCCAACGGCTAGAGAGCGTCTTTGGTGGGCCTTAAGTGTCTTGAGAAGGCCTAGGTTGATTTCAGCAAAACATGAGCCTATTTGTTCTTTGCGCATAGTTCTGTTAGTCTGCAGGTGTTTTCTGATTGAAAGTGGGAAGAATAAGATTTACAGTATAAAATGGTTCACTTGCCCAAAGCTGAATCATCATTAAGTGTCAGCATGGTCACTGCATTTTACTTTAAGTGAAATATTTGAGATTGGCAAAACAGATATTCCTTTAGAAAGAAAGAAAGAAAGAAAGAAAGGTCAGAGAAACCCTTCCTTTAAGAACATCTCTTGTGTTTAACCAGCATAAAAGGTCATTCAACTAATGGACTTTCACTGACATCCAGAGGATGTCAAGGGAAAACACTGCCCCTCTTGTGAAAGAGCTCACAGACAGGAAACGACACAAGCCCCATGTTTTAAAAACTATAATGAACTATGATAAATGCAACCATAGAAACAGGTTCCAGATACTGTAGATTCAATGAGGCAGAAGTAACTGATAAGGATTAAAACTAAGCCCCTTTCACGATATATGTAAGTCAAATCATTATGCTATACACCTTAAATATATACAGTACTGTATGTTAATTATATCTTGGGGCGCCCGGGTGGCTCAGTCAGTTGAGTGTCTGACTTCAGCTCAGGTCATGATCTCATGGTTCATGAGTTCAAGCCCCACGTGAGGCTCTGTGCTGACAGCTCGGAGCCTGGAGCCTGCTTCGAATTCTGTGTCTCCCTCTCCCTCCACCCCTCCACCACTTGCTCTCTCTCTCTCTCTCTCTCTCTCTCTGTCTCAAAAATAAAATAAACATAAAAAAAAGAAAAAAGAAAAAAAATTATATCTCAATAAAACTGGGGGGAAAAACTAAAACTGGAGGGGAAAAAAAAAAACCACTTGCTTTAAAACCTGAGGGCAGAGTGCCTGGTGGCTCAATCCAATCCTGCTCTTGGTTTTCTGCTCAGGTCATGATCTCCTAGTTTGGTTTGGGAGTTGGAGCCGCCTTGGCCTCCAGGCTGACAATGTGAAACCTGGTTGGAATTCTCTCTTGCTCCATCTATCCCTCACTCCCTCTCCCTTGCTTGCACACACTCTCTCTCAAAATAAATAAACTAAATAAATAAATAAACACTGGAGGCAGGGGGTTGCTGCTTTTCTCTTTCAAGGCTTAAAAATCAGTGGTTCCCAGATGGGTACAATTTTATCCCACCATGTCTGGGGACATTTTGATTGTCACAACTGCAAAGGGGAGGCATCTAATGGGTAGAGACCAGGGATGCTGCTAACCACCCTTCATTACACAGGACAGCCCCTTACAACAAAGAATTATCTGGCCCCAAACATCAATAGTGCTAAGACTGGGAAACCCTGGCTTAAATAAATGCTCAATGTGTTATTCAATTTCATCTTCTTATGATTATAGCACATCAATTTCATCTTCTTATGATTACAGCACATTGGAAGAAATCCAAGGAGGACATACCACTTCTCACTTTTTCTATTAAATAGTAAGTATGTGGTAATTTTTAAAATTCATTCTTCTCATTTATCCAACAAAACTTGGGTGCCATTGCTCCAGACGAAAACATTTGTCATTTGGAAGGTTCTGTTCTAGGCCCCAATCTCCTACAGAATAATTACAAAATATTCCTAGGAGTCCCCAAAGAAAATTGGATTAAGTTCCAAAAGTTTGTAAGTTAGTTGCTTCTGAATCTTAGAAACTGCCTTGTATAAAATTTTTGCAAAGATTTTATATCCCCTGTTAGGTTTTAAGGGCTTTGTCCACTTCGATATCTGCTTCTTTCTCCTTGACTTTCTCCACCTCCAATCCTCATTCATAAAAGTATATATGCGTATATATATATATATATATATGCATATATGCAAATTTTCATTATAGATTGTTCTATGCTTTTAATACTTTAATAATCACTTAATTTAAATTAATAAAAACTTAAATGATAAATATTTAATAAATACTTAATGTAGGGGTGCCTGGGTGGCTCAATTAAGCGACCAACTCTTGATTTTGGCTCTCAGGTCATGATCTCATGGTCCTGAGATCAACCCCTATGTTGGGGCTCCAAGCTGGGCAGAGAGCCTGCTTAAGATTCTCCCTCTCTGTCAGCCCCTCCCCTGCTCACACTAAATAAATAAATAAATAAATAAATAACTTAAACTTGGACAATCCAATTTTATTTTTTTTAAGATTTATTTTTACATAATCTCTACACCCAACGTGGGGCTCAAACTCACAATCCTGAGACCAAGAGTCGCATGCTCTACTGACTGAGCCAGCCAGGCTTCCCTGGGTGGATCCAATTTTGAACATTCAAATTTAAACCCCCTGAAATTTAGGAGACGTTGTACCCACAAATGCTTAAAGATAGTATATACTATCTTTAGTAAATATATACTGGGACTCTGTAGATAGAGTCCTAATCTATCAAAATCAAAAAAGATTACATCTTTAGAAGAGTATAACACACCATTAGGGTCTGCTTTGAGGCCTCAAGCCAGAGAGGTGCCCAATAGTCAAAAATCAAAATGTAGACTGAGGCTGAGAAAATCTGTGATCAAAAACCGAATCCTAAAGAGGACATGTTAACAAAACCCTGCATCCAGTTAAAACCGGGCCAAAGAATGGGTCAATTAAGTGTGTTTTCATTGTGATTATTATGTTCAACAGTTATTAGTAGTTTATAGTTTCAAGCTTCCCTTTTACAAGTAAATATTAGCAAAGTGAACAACTCCAAAGAGAACGTATTCTTAGACTTCAGGGATTTTGAATAATGCAGACACTTGACTGATTTTAAGGAAACCATCACTAACCCCAATCTCAGCCCTTTTCTCCCAGCAAACCAATCAAGATATGTTGATTTTAAGAAACAAATATTGGGGTGCCTGGGTGGCTCAGTCGGTTAAGCATCCGACTTGGCCTCAGGTCATGATCTCACAGCTTGTGAGTTCTAGCACCACATCAGTCTCTGTGCTGACAGCGCGGAGCCTGGAGCCTGCTTCAGATTCTGTGTCTCCCCTCTTTCTGCCCCTCCCCTGCTCATGCTCTGTCTCTCTCTGTCTCAAAAATAAATAAAAACATTTAAAAAAATTAAAAGAAACAAACATTAACTGATTAAATTAACATATGCTCTTCCACATTAATTGAAAACAGATCAAGGAGAACTGACCTTAAACAGCTAGGACAAAGCTAAATAATTGGCAGTTTATTTAAGTAAAACCAGTTTGTATTTAGAATTGTTTAGAACTAACTCAGCATACCTTTGTGGATATTCTTCTCCCCATATAGTAAGTGCCAATGATGAAAATCTATGTTTTTTAAAAATATGTAAGAAATTAGGGGTGCCTGGGTGGCTCAGTCAGTTACGTGTCTGACTCTTGACTTTGGCTCAGGTCAGAATCTCATGGTTCATAAGTTCCCGACTGACAGTGCAGAGCCTGCTTGGGATTCTCTCTCTCCTTCTCTCTCTGCCCCTCCCCATGCTTGCTTGCATGTGCTCTCTCTCTCTCTCTCTCTCTCGAAATAAATAAACTTTTTTTAAATAAAATCTTATAAAAAATGATTTATCTAATGATAACTTTGGGGGCCCAGGAAAATGGTGAGAGATAAGGCTATATTAGTATCTTAGGGCTGCTATAACGAGTTGCTACAAACTGAGTGGCTTAAAGCAACAGACATGCATTATCTCAAAATTCTGGAGACCAAAATTCTGACATCAAGGTGTCAGCTGAGTTGATTCCTCTAGAGGGTCTGAGGCAGAAATTGTGTCTATCTTCTGGAGAAAGCTTCTGATTTTCAGCAGTCCTTCGGTCCTCCTTGGCTTATAGACACATGACACATGACTCCCAATCTCTGCCTCCTCTTTACATTGCCACCCTCTCTGCATGTCTCTCTGTGCCCAAATCTCCATGTTCTTTCTCTTACAGACACCAGTCAGCTATGCCTGGGTGGCTTAGTTGGTTGAGCATCCAACTCATGATTTTGGCTCAGGTCATGATCCCAGAGTCATGGGACTGAGTCCCATGTTGAGCCTGCTTCTCTCCTTCTGCTCCTCTCCCCCACTGGCACGTGCTCTCTCTCTCTCTCTGAAAAAAAAAAAAAAAAAAAATTAAAAATTGAACAAATCAAGTTTCTTTGGGTGTTTCCCTCACCTATAAAAAAAAAAAAGAAAAAAAAGAAAAAAAGGACACCAGTAAATGTAATTAAGGTCCACCCTAAATCCAAGATGATTCCATCTCAAGAGCCTTAACTAATTACATCTGCAAAAGTTGTATTTCCAAATAAGGGTGGTGATAAGTTGTGGGGGGACACTATGCAACCCACTGAAGGGGCATTCTGTGTCTTTTTTAATACATTTTTTCAATGTTTATTTATTTTTGAGAGAGAGAGAGAGGGAGAGAACAAGTTGGGGAGGGGCAGAGAGAGAGGGAGACACAGAATCTGAAGCAGGCTCCAGGCTCTGAGCTGTCAGCACAGAGCCTGACGTGGGACTCGAACCCACGAACTGTAAGATCATGACCTGAGCTGATGTCGGTGCTTAACAGACTGAGCCACCCAGGCTCCCCGCATTCTGTTTTTAAGGGTGCTACAATGTAAAGAGGAGTAATATTTTGTTTTTTGGTTTTCGTTATTAATTTTTTTTTAATGTTTATTTATTTCTGAGACAGAGAGAGATACAGCATGAGTGGGAGAGGGGCAGGGAGAGGGAGACACAGAATCCGAAGCAGGCTCCAGGCTCTGAGCTGTCAGCACAGACCTCAACACGGGGCTCGAACTCACAAACCATGAGATCATGACCTGAGGCAAAGTCGGATGCTCAACCGACTGAGCCACCCAGAAGCCCCTGTTTTTTGTTTTTTTAAACATAGATAGATTTAACAGTTCTTGAGTTTAAAGTGAAAATCCAAATTATTTGGTGGAAATTCAAATGAAAGTTGTACTGTATTAATAATTAGAAGAATTTCCTCATATACTTGCTATGTGCTTTTTTTTTTTTTTTTTTTTTTTTTTAGTTTTTAAAATTTATTTATTTATTTTTTGGTAATCTCTACACCCAACATGGGGCTTGAACCCACAACCCCAAGATCAAGAGTCACATGCTCTTCTGACTGAACCAGCCAAGTGCCCCATGTTTTGCCTTCTTAAATGAAAATTCAATGTAACTACATCTTTTCTTCAATTTTTAAAAAGAATTTTTTTACATTTATTTATTTTTGAGAGATAGAGAGAGACAGACCACTGGTCAGGGAGGGATAGAGAGAGAGGAAGACATAGAATCCAAAGCAGGCTCCAGGCTCTGAGCTGTCAGCACAGAGCCTGACACGGGGCTCAAACTCACAAACCGTGAGATCATGACCTGAGCCCAACTCAGACATTTAACTGACTGAGCCACCCAGGTGCCCCTCCTTCAGTTTTAAAATACATATAAGTATATATTGTCCTCTCAAACTACTAGATTATAAAACTCCACAATAGCAGTTAACTTGTTTATATTTAATTTAAAAAATATTGCATTTTGATGAAAACTCTAGTTCAAATAAACAGTTTTTTTAACACCTTTGTGAAACATGGTCTCTTTGTAGATTTTTTTTTTTTTTATGCTAGATGTTACCTGTAAAAACCAGAATTTCTCGGGGAGCCTGGGTGGCTCAGTTGGTTAAGCAGCCGACTTCGGCTCAGGTCACGATCTCGCGGTCCGTGAGTTCGAGCCCCGTGTCGGGCTCTGGGCTGATGGCTCAGAGCCTGGAGCCTGCTTCCGATTCTGTGTCTCCCGCTCTCTCTGACCCTCCCCCGTTCATGCTCTGTCTCTCTCTGTCTCAAAAATAAATAAACGTTAAAAAAAAAAATTTAAAACCAGAATTTCTCACCTTTGCTGGCTGTCAATATACCACTCTCCTATGACCTCCTACTTCTGTACCATTCATTCTCAGTTCTTTAGCCACTTAAATGTGCCAACATTTCAAATGTTCTCTTGGCTCTCTTTCCTTTTAACTTGAATACTTTCTTCCTGGCAGTCGAATGTCAACTGTGCTATGGCAACTTTGAGCTTAATGTCCAGCCCAAATCTCTTTTCAGCTCCAAACTCATGCAGCCAACTGCTTCGGGTCATTTCCAAGGAGATATCCACAGGTATTTTTTTTTTAATGTTTATTTATTTTTGAGAGAGAGAGCAAGGGAGAGGCAGAGAAAGAAAGGGACAGAGTATCCAAAGCAGGCTCTGTTCCCAATGCAGGGCTTGAACTCATGAACCGTGAGATCATGACCCTGAGACTAAGACAGACGCTCAATTGACTGAGCCACCCGGGCGCCCCTAGCCACAGATATTTTAAAGTCAATGTAAGAAAATCCATTTGCTCCTCTCCTTTTAGTTGTAACAAAATACTTACTGCTTCCTAAATGTACAAGGCTGTTGTACACCACCCCCCCCACCCCCCCAGCCATTTTGCATGCGTTTTCTTCACTCTGGAATGCTCTCCAGTTCTCCCTATTCTTTGCAAACTTGTGCTCAGGCTTGTCGCTTCCTCTGTGAAGCATTCCAGGGAGACTTGTTTGTCTCTTCTTTCTCTGAGCTAGCACAGTGCTTGGCATGGAACAGATGCTAAATAACTATTTTGCAGGTTGTTGTAAAGAGGAGAAAAAACTAGTGTAAAGAAGATAGCCCGGGGTCTGGCATAAAGATTTTCAGAAGTGTGCCCAATTTAATTTTGTCAAAAATTGGATGCTTAAACAACTAAGCCACCCAGGTGCCCCTCATTTCTTTTTTTATAAGATTTTTTTTTTAATTTTTTTTTAACGTTTTTTTTTTATTTTTATTTTTGAGACAGAGAGAGACAGAGCATGAACGGGGGTGGGTCACAGAGAGGGAGACACAGAATCTGAAACAGGCTCCAGGCTCTGAGCTGTCAGCACAGAGCCTGACGCGGGGCTCGAACCCACCGACCGCGAGATCGTAACCTGAGCCGAAGTCGGACGCTTAACCGACCAAGCCACCCAGGCGCCCCTATAAGCTATTTTTTTAAGTTTATTTATTTATTTTGATAGAGAGAGAGAGAGAGATCACATGCATGAGCGAGGGAGGGCAGAAAGAGAGGGAGGAGAGGATCCCAAGCAGGCTCTGCCCTGTCAGCACAGAGCCCAACTCAGGGCTCTGTCCCACGAACCAGAAGATCATGACCTGAGCCAAGATCATGACCCGAGCCGAAATCAAGAGTTGGGATGCTTAACCAACTAAACCGCCCAGGCACCCCATATTCAATTCACTTCTAAGTGCCTCTTTTTCATGATACAGATTTGTCAAGTGAGTTTACCCACTGCACAAGAAATAAATTTCATGAAATGGTTTTTCAGTAGTGGGGCTTTTTTGAAATAGAGGTAGAAAATGTTGATGGTTCAAGAGACCATGATAAATTGGGGGGGGGGGGGAATGAAGTTTTTCATCCTCCCCCTACCCCACTTCAGTTTTTTTCAACATTTCCAATATTTATTAGGCCTACTGATTCTCAAATTTCCCTCTCTACTGCTCTTTTTATTTATATAATGACCAACATACTCTCAGGATCACATTGCTCACTCTACCACTAGGTGATACTTTAGCTATCACATCTCTGTGGTAGATTTTGAATCAAAGACCAGTTACAATAATTTATGGCATTAACTCAAACATTTTAAGTAGTTTCAGGGAACAATTCATTTCAGAGCTTAAACTTGGCTGACCTGAAAAGTACCTATAAATTCATAGCGATCATTAAGAATTCTTTGTTTCTTAATACCCATTATGGGTTCAAGAATACCAAAGCATACAACATTCCACTTTAGGATACTAAAAATAGTGAAAATCTGTGTCATATGTTACAATTTACATAGTACTTTCACATATGTGATTTCACCTGATCATTTCAATAATTGAAGTAAGTATTGTTCTTCATGTTTTAAGATGAAGAAACTGGTTTGAGGTTAGCTGACACACCTAAAGTCACATCAAAAAAGAGATATTGTTGAGACGTGGATGCAGATCTTCTAGTTCAGTGATTCCTGGTGGGGAAGAGCATCCTCTAGGCAGAGGATGCTAAGATGACTGACTGGCCTGTGGGGTGAAGGATAAGGAAGATAAGGAAAACAGGCCCCTTCAGAGAGAGACACATTTCTGTGAACATCAAGAGTCCTTCTTATTAGTACCTCCCAATTCACTTACCTGGATTATAGCTTCTACTCCCTTATTGAATTCGAAATAAGACCTTCTCACGATAGCCTTTCCTGACTAACCAAGGTTGAGTAAGATGCCCTTCATTAAGACCCAAGCTTTGGGGTGACTGGGTGGCTCAGTCAGTTAGGCATCCAACTTCATCTAGGGTCATGATCTCACGGTTGGTTCTCGTGAGTTCGAGCCCCATGTCAGGCTCTGTGCTGACAGCCTGGAGCCTGCTTCAGATTCTGTGTCTCCCTCTCTCTCTGCCCCTCCCCCCACTTCCTCTCTGTCTCTCTTCCTCAAAAATAAATAAACATTAAAAAACATTTTTTTAAATTTTAACATAACATTTTTTATGTACTATTGAAACAGAAAGGAGATTTAGCTGACCTTTGAAAAACATAAGGGGTTAGGAGCCCTGGCCTTCTCTCATCCCCCACAGCTGAAAATCTACATATAACTTTTGACACCCCCAAAACTTATCTAAGAGCCTACTGTTGACCAGAAGCCTTACCAATAACATAAACAGTCAATTAACATATGTTTTGTATGTTACATGTTTTATATACTATATTCTTAAGGTAAGCTAGAGAAAGGAAATGTTGTTAAGAAAATCATAAGGAAGAGAAAATACATTTACAGTACCATATTACATTTATTGCAAAAAAAATCTGCATGTAAGTGGCCTGTAAAGTTCAAACTCATGTTGTTCAGAGATCAACTGTATGGCTTTTGACCTTATGCCAACAAAAGAGCAGTACATAGACTGTGCCAGAGAGATAGGGAAGCAGAACACGTTAGTAGCAAAAGATGTCTTATTTGATACTTATATATTAAACACTCATGTTCCCAATTGTCTTTTGAATGCCAAATTTGGACTCTGAAAATAACATTTCTAGCTATTACATTACCTTGTTGCTAGCCAGCAAGCATTTCAGTTCAATTAGTTGAATTGTGCAATCAGTAGAATATTGCCTGCTGTAATTATTCACCCAGAACTTCCTCTAAAATTTTCAACTCCTATCTCATGCTCTGACCACCACATTCTTCCTTTCCAGCTCCCCTATTTCTGACTCTTCATTCCTTTTTCCTTCCAAGCTATCACTTATCTTTCATCTTCAATCCTGTCTCTATCTAGTTTAAGCCACGAGCAACCTCTCAGCCCCTTCTGACTTTACTGTTCTGCCTCAACTGCATAATGAAATTTCACTCCCACTAACAGGCTTCTCAATTCTTACATCAGGTTGCCAAGGGTTGCTAGAGGAAAATCACAAAATTGTTCAGAGCGTTGCCCCTGCAAATCCCTGGTCTCCGACCTCAGCTGGACTTTGTGCAGCACCCAGCGGTTCTCCTGTGAACTGACCCCCTTCCTAAGCAGCTTCCTCGCCCAGAGCACCACGTGCAAGCATTGCCACTTTCCTCAAACTCCCTCTTTTTATGTCTCCCACCCTCACAGTAAAGACAGTTCCTCCCATTTTTACTGAGAACATGGAGATCGTGTTAAGTTTCCAGCACCCTCCCTCTCCTGCAATTTCTCTGCATCTGCTTCCGTTTCTTAGTGAAATTGCTTTCCCCCATCATAAGTTATTTCTGCCACCTAGACTCTGAATTTGGGACCTGCCTCCTCCTCTAGTCCTTTATTCTCTCAGTTTCCTTCTTTTCCCCTGATGTTTTCCTTTCCCTCATTGCCTTTAGCTAACAAATGCATTTTTCTCCCATCTTAAAAAAAAAAAAAAAAACACCACTATAATGGCAACACAACATCTTTAATACACTTGCCTTACAAACTTGCCATGTCTCTCCCATTTATTTTACTGTCAAGTTTAGAGCTGTCAATACTTCCTAATACTGACAACTGTTTGCACCCAAATCACTCATAAATCTCTATTATTTCATTTGCTAATATCATGAGAATACCAATTTATTAATTTACAGTGAGCAGTATAACTCAAAGAGAATAGAATCTTTGCATCTCTGTGACCCGCTTTTTCTAGAGATAAAATGTAGTGTTGTTTCAGCGTGTGGACTCTGGACTTAACGGAACTGGGTTGCTCACTATTTATGTGATCTTAGGCAAATTAATTAACTTCGCTGAATCTCAGCGCTTTCATCCATAACATGAGGTAAATAGTAAATAATAGTACGTACTTCACAGGGCTGTTTGGAAATTAAATGAGGCAATTAAGTGAGATAACCCATGTGTTTACTTGGAACACAGTAAGTGCTAAATATTAGCTATTATTGTTGTTACTGTTGTTCTCAAAGTGCAAATTTAGGCAAATTATAACCGGAAGATAGGTTGGTGAAGGAGGACTTGGTTCCCAGAGGTGGTTGTCGTTCAAGCGTCTAGTGGCATCAGGCAGTAGGTACCTGCCAAGGCAAGTAGACTGCTCCAGCTCAGAGAAGGTGCACTTTCACAGATTCTTTTCTCCTTCTTCTTATTTTTGAGAGAGAGAGAGAGCAGGAGAGAGGGGCAGAGGGAGAGAGACAGAGAATCTAAAGCAGGCTCCAGGCTCAGCGCAGAATGGAACTCAGGGCTTGATCTCACACCCCTGGGATCATGACCTGAGATGAAAGCAAGAGTCGAACACTCAAGCAACTGAGCCACCCAGGCACCCCTAGATTCTTTATAATCCTACTTTTATTTGACCTCTCTAACCTACAACACTCTTGGGCTCTCCCTTTTTAACATCGCCGCTGGCTTCTCTCGGTTTCAGTCCTATGTAAACACAGTAAACAGATTCCTCTTCTTCAACCCAGCCATTGAATTTGCACTTCTCTTTCTTCTTTGGCCTCTTTCCACTTTCCCCCAAGTAATCTCATTTCTCCTGTGGCTTCGGTTATCAAATATCTAACTGTAGACAACATTCCTCTGAAATCTAACTCCATTTTCTTTTTGACCTGTCCACTGAACAATTCCACTCAGATGCTCCAAGTGCCAAATGAAATGTCCAAAATAAAGCTAGTGAGAGTCCCCTCTTTCGCTGAACCTGCTCCCCTCTGGGACACCCACTCTTGGAGAATGATGTATCAAAGCCAGAATCCTGGGAGTCAACCTTATCTCCAGCTTCTCAGTAAGCCCCACATACAACTGTTAATTTCTTCAGAAACATTTCTTGAATTTGGCCCTTCTCTCCAAGCCCACGACCACTACCTTAGTCACCATTATTATTTCCCTCTGGAATTTCTGCTACAGCCATCACAGGCCTTCCTGCTTCTAGTCTCAGACACCTCACAGCTACTGATCTCATACTGCTGCTTATCCTCAGCACTAGAACAGTGTCTGGCACAGAGCAGACATGCAATAAATATTTACTGAATGAATTTACTGAATTCCTGCCCTCATGGAGTTTACAGTCCAGCTAAGAGATCATCATTAAACAAGTAACCACAGCAGACATTGGGGAGATCCCAAGCAGCGTTCCTAGCACTCAAAGATGGATTGGAGCCTTGATCCAGGAGTCAAGTGTTGACAGCCCCTGGCTGGGGCTACATTTCATAGAAGGCCCAAGAGACTAGGAGAGAACGATAATTTACACAAATGAAACCCAAGAGAATAAACATGCCAGCTAATTTTCTCTCTCTTAATGATGGCCCCACTAATTTATGGTATGTATGTTGCCATGATAATGTGGGTGGGGAACTGAACTAACTAGGGAAGTATAGGGAGTGATAGAATAAGAGAAAATAAGATTTATTTCTGTGTTCCGTTTTTCAAACTTTTTATTTAGAGATAATTTAGATTTACAAGCAGTTATAAGAAATAATATGGAGAGATCTTATTTACCCTTCACCCAGTTTCCCTCAATGGTAATATCTTGTATAACTATGCATAAGTATAATACAATATCACAACAAGGAAATTGACCATATTCCCACCTTAGTTTTACATGCACTCATCTGTGCGTGTGTTTACACAAGCATATATGCATTTAGTTCTATGCAGTTTTATCACATGTGTAGATTTGGGTGAGCATCGCCACAGTCAAGAACAAAATAGTTCCATTACAATGATTCCTCATACTACTTACCCTTTTAATGTTTGTTTGAAGTTTATTTATTTTGAGAGAGAGCGAGGTGGGGAGGGGAGAGAGAGAGAGGGAGAAAGAGAGGATCCTAAGCAGGTTCTTCAGTGCCAGTTGTGGGACTTGAACTCATGAACCGTGAGATCATGACTTGAACCAAAATCAAGAGTTGGACACTTAACCAACTGAGTCACTCAGGTGTGCCTAATATCTATTTTTGAGAGAGAGAGAGAGAGAGAGAGAGAGAGAGAGAGGCAGAGAATCTGAAGCAGGCTCCGTGCTGTCAGTGCAAAGCCTGACATGGGGCTCGAACCCAGGAACCATGAGATCATGACCTAAGCCAAAGTCAGACACTCAACCAACTGAGTCACCCAGGTGCCCCAGTAGCCACCCTTTTAATAGTCACACTGCTTCCCCCTAAACCCCAGCCTTTCCCTAATCCCTGGAAACCACTAAGCTATTTTCCAACTTTATGATTTTGTCATTTCAAGGTTGTCTAAATGGAATCACAAAATAGCCTTCGGAGATTGGCTCTTTTTTTTTTTCTCACTCAGTATAATTCCTGTGAGAGCCATCAAAATTGTTGTGTCTCAGTAGTTGTCCTTTTTCTTGCTGAGTAGTATTCTATGCACCACAGTTTAACCATTCATCCATTAAAGAACACGTAGGTTGTTTCCAGCTTGGGGATGGTATGAATGAAGCTGTGATTAAAATTTGGGTACAGGCTTTCTGTGAACATAAATCTTCATTTCTTTGGGATAAATGCCTAGTTTGAGCTGCTTTAACAAAAGACCACAGACTGGGTGGACTAAACAATAAATTTGTTTCTCACAGTTTTGGAGACTGGGAAGTCCAAGACCAGGGTGCCAGCAGGGTCAGGTTTGGGTGAGAGCCCTCTTTCTGGTTTGCAGATGGCCATCTTTTTGCTGTGTCCTCACATGGTGCAGAGAGAGTGATCTCTGATCTCTTCCTCTTCTTATGAGGGCAAGAGGCCCATTATGGAGGCTATCATCATGGCCGCATCCAAACCTAATTACCTCCACATATCATCATAATGGGGATTATAGCTTTCACATACGAATTTGGAGGAGACACAAACATTTACAGCATTCTGCCCCTGCCCCCCCCCCAATTCATGCCTTTCTGACATGCAAAATACATTCACTCCATCCCAAAAACCCCAAAAGTATTAACTCATTCCAGCACCAAGTTGAAAATCTAAAGTCCAAAATCTCATCTATATGTTACCTAAATCAGGGGCTTCTGGGTGGCTCAGGTCATGATGCCACAGTTTGTGAGTTTGAACCCTGTATCGGGCTTTCTGCTGTCAGCACAAAACCCGCTTTGGATCCTCTGTCTCCCTCTCTCTCTCTCCCCCTCCCCCACTTGCACTCTCTCTCTAAAAAAATAAATAAACTTAAAAAAAAATTCCTCTAAATCAGATATGGATGGGGGCACCTGGGTGGCTCAGTCAGTTCAATGTCTGACTCAGATCAAGATCTCAGGGTTGTGAGTTCAAGCCCCATGCATGGAGTCTGCTTAAATCAGATATGGATGAGATCTGAGGTACAATTCATCCTGAGGCAAAATTCCTCTCCAGCTACAAAGCTGTGAAACCAGTCATATGCTTTCAAAATACAATGATGGGGCAGGCATCGGACAAACATTCCCATTCCAAAAAGGAAATAGAAAAGAAGGGGTAACAGATCCCAAGCAAATCTCAAACCTACTAGCAGGCAAATTCCATGATATCTTAATACTCAAAACCAATCCTTGGATTTGTCTCACATGGTTATAGAGGCTGAAAAGTCCCATGGTTTGTTGTTTGCAAGCTGGGGAGCCAGGAAAGCTAGTGGCATAGTTCCAGTCTAAGTCTGAAGGCCTGAAAACCAGAGCACCCCTAATGGTGTCTCAGTCCAAGGCCAGACCAATGTCCTAGCCCAAGCAATCAGTCAGGGAAATGGAATTCTTCCTTCCTCCTCCTTTTTGCTTATTTTAGGCCCTCAATGGTTAAGATGACACTTTGGGGAGAGCCATCTGCTTTACTCAGTCTACTGATGTGAATGCTAATCTCTTCCAGGAGCACCCTTAGAGACATGCTCAGAAATAATGTTTAGCCAGTTACTTGGGTATCCCATGGACCAAACTGACACATATAATTAACCATCGGGGCGCCTGGGTGGCTTGGTCGGTTAAGCGTCCAACTTCGGCTCAGGTCACGATCTCGTGGTCGGTGGGTTCGAGCCCCGCGTCGGGCTCTGTGCTGACAGCTCAGAGCCTGGATCCTGTTTCGGATTCTGTGTCTCCCTCTCTCTGACCCTCCCCTGTTCATGCTCTGTCTCTCTCTGTCTCAAAAATAAAGAAACGTTAAAAAAAAAAATTTTTTTTTAAGTTAACCATCACAAATACCCAGGAGTGCAATTTCTGGGTAATATGGTAGTCATATGTATAACTTTTAAGGAAATTGCCAAACTAGTTTCTAGAATGATTATACCATTTTACATTCCCACCAACAAGTGACTCAGTTTCTAGTTTCTCTACATTCTCGCAAGCATTTGGTGTTGTCACTATTTTCTTCTTTCGCCTTTGTGATACATAGGTAGTGAAATCTCATTGGGGTTTTAATTTTCATTTACCTAATAGCTAATGATGTTGAACATTTTTCCCCCATGGGCTTAAATGCCATCTGTACATTCTCTTCAGTGAAATGTCTGTTTTGTCCGCTCCCTAAGTGGATTATTCTTTCACAGTTGGGTTTTGAGAGTTCTTCATATATTCTAGGTACAGGTCTTTTGTCAGTATATGGTTGTAAATATCTTCTCCTATTTAAATTTTTATGAAAACTTTCTCCTATTAGCTGGACTTGAAAGGCTGCACTGTCTACTCCCATATGGTCCAATGGGGATTTTGAAGCCATTAAGTGCTACTGGTTTCTGAAAAACAATCTTTTCTTTTTTTAAAGCATTCATCTTTTAACTTAAATCTCTCAAGAACTAGGAAAGAAAACCAGTCTTTTCATCATCACTATACTGGTGACACAGGAAAGGAAAAGCTGTATTGCAGGTGATTCCCATCACTGTTAAAAGCCTTTATGTACCAAGTACTGGGCTAAGATCTAAGGGTGTAGAGATGAAAGGTGGCCTCTGGTTGGGGTGCCTGGATGGCTTAGTGGGTAGAACGTACAACTCTTGATCTTGGGGTTGTGAGCTCAAGCCCCATGTTGGGTGCGTAGTTTACTTAAAAAAAAAAAAAGTGTCCTCTGACTTCAGAAGTAGTTTAGTGAAGAGGACAGTTAAATAGACCAAACAGTAAAAATCCAGCATACTAAGTGCCAAGACACAGTTTTTCCAAGATACAACTATCATAAGGGAAGCATCTAAGATTAGACAGCTTGGGGAAGTCTTCTGGAAAAGTTCTTTCAAACCCAGCTTAAGGAAACAAATTCTCTCCATATTTTACAGCAGGTCCTTTTCCCAGATTTACAACATATTTTCCAGCCTTTCCAAATGTAGTCCTACCTTCATAAATCAATAAGAAAGGCATAAGTGTGGAGAAGGAGCATTTCTGATGATTCTCTCCAGAGAGTCCTACCTGGTGCTCATGTTTGTGTGTGTGTGGCCTCTTGGCATTTTTAAAAAAAAGTAGTCTCTCCTCCCAATGTAGGCTCAAACTTGCAACCCCAAGATCAAGAGTTGCAAGCTTTATAAGTGAAATTAGTCAGAGAAAGACAAAAATCAATATGACTTCACTCATATGAGGACTTTAAGAGACAAAACAGGTGAGCATAAGGGAAGGGAAACAAAAATAATATAAAAACAGGGAAGGGGACAAAACAGAAGAGACTCAAAAATATGGAGAACAAACTGAGGGTTACTGGAGGAGTTGTGGGAAGGGGGGATGGGCTAAATGGATAAGGGGCACTAAGGAATCTACTCCTGAAATCATTGTTGCACTATATGCTAACTAATTTGTATGTAAATTCAAAAAAATTAAAATGAAATTTAAAGAAACGGTTCTAAAATAGGAAAAAACAAACAAACAAAAAAAAGAGTTGCAAGCTTTACCAACTGAGCCAGCCAGGTGCCCCTGGCCTCTTGGCATTTTGCATTACCTACCACCTGGCACTTAGTCCTATAACAGTCCCCAGATGGCTATAGTCCTTGTAATATCTTGGCACCTTTTCTGTAAAATGTGGGTAATTGGAATGGCTGTCTCATAGGATGTGAGGATTAAATAAAATGATAAAAGTAAAGCTCTTGAAACAATGGCTGGCACATACTAAATATTAACTATTGTTATTGTGATGAAGCTAAATCCATCCCTGTTATCTCTAAGTCTACCTTTCACATCTCATAAGAATAGGGGTAAAGTTACATAACAGTAAATAGGGAGAAGGCACAGGATAACATCTCAATTAAAGATACCCTGTAAAGATACCCTGATGTCTCCATGGATGCATAGTAGCCTTACTCGCAGATAAGAATGTCTCAGGTGTAAAGAAAGTGCTAGCCACCATCAAAGTTCCTAGGGGAACAAAAGGGTAATGGATGCGAACAAAAGCCTGGCACAGGTCGAGGGTATCTACCTAATGGAACATTAGGATAACTCACTCTCCCTGTTTTGGAATATACAGTTTGTGAGTCCTTCCTGAAGAACAAAAAAGTAAGAAGTGACTGACCGCTACATAAAAGAATGGACTTCAATGTCCCCATCGAATTTTTACACTGTTGTCTTGTCTTTGTAATACATGCTCAGTGCTACAACATACTTATTATTTTAAAGATGAGGAAAATGAGGCTCAGAGAAGCTAAATCCCTGGCTTACCTAGGATCACACAGGCTTTAAGGGTCAAGGCCAGGATCTAATAAGCCAAGCTCTGGTCCACTCTGAATCCTACATTTTTCACTACACCAAAGAACCTTACTTTTTGTTGGCTTCCTTCCCTTCAATTTTTGCCAACAATCAACAGCATGAATCATTTATTTATGATTGCCGTAATTAAAGCCATTCTTCTCACTCACTTAGGTGAAGCTGTTAATATTGTTTTTATTAGTAAGAAGAGAAAATGGTTAACATGAGTTTTGTTCCTAATTGAAATGATTCTCAAGATGACAAGATTGAAAAACATTAAAACTGACTTAATATAAAGGGCTACAATCAGAGTTTGTGAGGATATTTCAGTATAACAGTAAAGAAATGAATTTTCTCTCCTTTTCATTACTTACATTCATTCTTCATTTGGCTGTCACACCACCAGACCTGACAAAAGCAATAATTTACACATAAGTAATGTCTAGAACTTTGCTGTGCAATGCGGTAGCCACTAGCCACATGTACCTATTGAACACCTGAAATGTGCCAATCCCAACGGAGACGTGCTGCAAGTATAAAATACACATTGTGTTTTAATTAGTACGAGAAAAGGGAAAACATCTCATCAACATTTTTTGTATTAGTTACATGTTGAAATACCATTTTGGATATATTCGGTAAAGTAAAATAGATTAAAATAATTCCACCTGTTTTTTTTTTTTTTTTTTTACTCGTTAATGTGGCTTCTAGAAAATTTGTAATTACATAAGTAGCTTGCGTTTGTGCTCGCGCTATATTTTTATTGGACGGTACTGGTACACGACGAAAAAGAGGGTAATTTCATTGAAAGGTAGTGCATTTTGTGAACATTTCCGGACGGGAAGAGAAAAGAGATAAGACTAAAGCCTGGGCACAGTAGGTAGGACCTACTCTGAGAACTACCTTATGTGAATTGAAAGGGGCGGGGGAGAGAGGTGCATTTTGATTGCGTTCCCCCCTCCCTCCCCCGCGGCCGACCAGACAGGTGGCGGAGCTTCTCCCGCAGCGGTCCTTCCGGGCCAGTCCTCCGGCCGGCCGGCTCCGGGTCATTGAACACACCTGCGCGCCCACGGAGGTGCGCGTCCGCGAACCCTGGCGCTGCCTCCACGCCCCCTCCCCCCGTATTTTTATTTTCCTGGCATCAACCGTCAGTCTCGCACTTCTCTACCGAGAGGCACCGCGTAGGTAAGGCCTGCCTGGGGTGAGCACCCCTCTCTGCTCTCGGCCCGCCCCGGGGGGGCCGAGATGCCCTTGCCCGGTCCCCGCGTCGGGCAGGGCTGTCCGGCGGCCGGGAAGCCACTCGCCGAGCGGCCTGCTGGGCCGCGGCTCCCAGCCCGCCACGAACCGCAGCAGACGCGGAGGACGCGCCCGGGGCCTCCGGGCCGCGGGGGGCCGCTGTGACCCGCCTTCGCCCCCGCCGCGCCGAAGGCGGGGGAGCCGGGTTTGGGGGAGAATCGAAAAGCGGAGGGCAGCCGCGGGGGGCGGGCGCTCTGGAGCGGCGGGTTCGGCGGGTGCTCCGGCTGCTGTCCGCTCCGCCCGAAGCGCCAAGGAACCGCGCAGGGGCCCGCAGCCCTCCTCCTCCATGAGGCCCGAGTGAGCGCGGCGGCGAGAGCCGGCCCGCGGCGCCTCCCCCCCCCCCGCGTCCTCTCCCGAGCGCAGCGGCAGCGGCCCCCGGCGGCGGAGGAGGAGGAGCATGTCGGACGGTTTCGATCGGGCCCCAGGTGCTGGTCGGGGCCGGAGCCGGGGCCTGGGCCGCGGAGGGGGCGGGCCTGAGGGCGGCGGTTTCCCGAACGGAGCGGGGGCTGCTGAGCGGCCGCGGCACCAGCCGCCGCCGCAGCCCAAAGCCCCGGGCTTCCTGCAGCCGCCGCCGCTGCGCCAGCCCAGGACGGCCCCGCCGCCAGGGGCCCAGTGCGAGGTCCCCGCCGGCCCCCAGAGGCCTCCCCGGCCCGGGGCGCTCCCAGGTACGGAGCCGCTCTAGGGGACCCTGTCCTCCTGGGCCAACGCTTCCCCACGGCCCTTGGCGCGCGGCAAGGCCGGCGCTCTTTTTCCTTCTACCCCCCCCCAACCCCCCCGTTCCCCGAAAGCGTTCCCCGAGGGGCCCGGTTGCTCCGGGGTGGGGACGGGCCCGGAAGGGGGTTTGGAAGGTGGCTGCCGGAATCCTTTGTGCGCCCCGGCTGGGGGGAGGGGCCCAATGCGCGGTCTCTGAGTTCTGCCGTCCGGGGAGGAAGTAAAAATCGCCTCCCCCTTCCCAGCCTTGGAAAGGGAGACCTTAAGCGTGCAACCACCTCTTTTAACTCCTTAAAAACGAAAAAAGGAAAAAGAAAGCTCTCGAGCATTCATTTAGGAGGCAGGTATGGCCATAAATGAGCTAAAGCAGCCTATTGTTCCTTTTTGCAGGCTTTCTGTATGTATCCTGGCGATAACCTTAATATTCATGACAGTTCTTGTTTAACTCTTAAAAACCAGTCCTTCTCCTGTGGCTTTTCAGCAGATAGTAAGTTGCTATACAAAGGAATGAACGCATCTAACACCCCGTTTTTCCTTTCTCAGAGCAAACGAGGCCCCTGAGAGCTCCACCTAGTTCACAGGATAATATCCCACAGCAGAACTTGGAGTCAGCAATGGCTAAACCCCAGGTGGTTGTAGCTCCTGTATTAATGTCTAAGCTGTCTGTGAACGCTCCTGAATTTTATCCATCAGGTTATTCTTCTAATTATACAGTAAGTATGCCTTTTTACTACAATTCTGGATTAATATTACTGGAATAACGTGATTATTTGTCATTAATCAGTATGCTGGAACTTTCTACTACACATAAAAACGTCATGAATTCTTTACACTCTCGAAGAAACCAGACAGATTCAGGAATATGTTTTGTGGTTTGTGATGTTCAAAATATCCATGTAAATTGAGAGTAGACCTTTTTGTCTTTTTTCACTGTATTCCCAGTATGTATAGAGTATTTCTAGCCTAGTAAAGGATATACTTAGGGCACTTTCAATATATAAAACTAAAATTTGTGTCCAGGGCCACCTGGGTGGCTCAGTGGGTTAAGCCTCCGACTTCTGCTCAGGTCATGCTCTCAGGTTAGAGAGTTCGGGCCCCTGATGGGGTTCTCCTTGCTGTCAGCACAGAGCTGGCTTCCCATCCTCTGTCGTCACCCCCCCCCCTGCTTCTATGCACTCACTCACACTTCCTGTGGTTCTATTTCAAAAATAAACATTAAATTTAAAAAAAACTATATTAAAAAAAAATAACAAAATTTGTGTCCAGACTAAGTGGATGATCTATAGAATAATGGCCTGGCAAAGCTGATTTTAAATTGGATTTTAGCAAGATAACTGAATATTCATTGGTAGTTTTAGAGTAAATTAAACCATAGTTATGCTGTGGATTAATTTAAGGTAAGTTTTTTAATGTTACACATCTGGACTCTGTTATGTTAAAACAAGTGTTTCTGGTTTTAATTAAAGAAACGTAGGAGGTTTTGATAAAGTGTTTACACAAGTATGAAAAACTTTTAAACTTTCAGGTTCATTTTTGTCAATAACTTAATAAACTGAACTCCTTTTAAGTGGGAGAAAACACAACACAATTGGGAATATGTCCTGGGTAAATGCATAGCAATTGATTGTAGATAAGTGGGGCAGGAACCATTAGAGGGTTAAAATGATAATACTTTAGCACAGAAGTCTTCTCTTTCCTAATTTCTTAGTTTTACTGACATTTAACCCAATAGTGTACATAAAGTTTAGCTCAAAGTTTTATAAAATGAACACTTAAGCGACCAGTGTCCAAACCAAAAAAAGGAACATTAACAAAACTCCCTATGTGTCCTCCTAATCATTACTGCTCTCCAGGTTAACTACTATTTTGATTTACAAGTTTTGCCTGTTTTCAAAGTTTATATAAAAGGACTCCTACAGAATATATTTTTTTCACTTTTTTTTGACATTCAAATTAATCCATGTTTTATCTTATAATTGAAGGTGACTTAATCTAGCATTCTATTGTGAGAATATACCACAGTCCCATCTTGTCTGTTTTTAACATTTTTCCCCCTTTGTCTCCTCTAAAATTTTTTTTTAATCTTGAGGCTTCACGCCTAGCGTGGGGCTTGAACTCATGACCCTGAGATCAAGCGTTGCGTGCTCTACCAACTGAGCCAGCCAGGCACCTGTTTCCCTTTGTCTCTTGATAAACATTTGATTGTTTCCACTTTGGGGCTATTGTAAATGGGGCTGCTATTCTACCCATGGGTACGTACCTAGGAGTGGAATTGCAGGGACATAGGGTGGTCAACTCATTTTTCCCCCCAAAGGTTTTAAGTAATCTCTACACCCAGCATAGGGCTTGAAGTCCACATCAAGATCAAGAGTTTTATGCTCTACCAACAGAACCACCCAGTTGCACCGGTAGCCAACTTTAATGGAGATTGCCAAATAGTTTTCCAAAGAGAATGTTCCAATGTACACTCTGAGTAGTATGTAATTTCCACTTACTCTGCTTCCTTGTCAGTATTTGGAAATTTCTGTTTTTAAGTTTAGCCATTCTGGTGGGTATGTGGTATCTACTTGTGGTTTTTTATTACATTTTAATGTTTGCTTATTTTTGAGAGAGAAACTGTGAGTAGGGGAGGGGCAGAGAGAGAGAGAGAGAGGCAGGCAGGCAGGCACAGAACTTGAAGCAGGCTCCACGCTCCACGCTCCACGCTCCACACTGTCAGCATAGAGCCTGATGTGGGCCTCTTACGAACTATGAGATCATAACCTGAGCCGAAGTTGGATGCTTAACCCACTGAGCCATCCAGGTGCCCCGCTACTTGTGGTTTTAATTTGTGTTTACCTGATAACTAATGATGGCACACCTATTTTGTTGCTTCTTGGGTGGGGGGCAGTGCTTTCCTTCCATATTTGATAGAAAAGGTATGGAAAAACTGTACCCCATGTTTTAGAAACTCCATGCATCTTAGACTGCCGTAGGAAAAAGCTTTGGTGGGCATCTGGATGACTTGGTCAGTTGAACGTCTGACTCTTTGATTTCGGCTCAGGTCGTGATCACATGGTTCATGAGTTCGGGTGCCACATGGGCTCTTGGCTGACAGCAAGGGGCTTGCTTCAGATTCTCCCTCTTTCTCTGCCCCTCCTCCACTTACACTCACTCGCTCACGTGTGCACGCTCACATGCTCTCTCTGAAGATAAACTTAAAAAACAAAAAAAAGCTTTGTGGCTGGGAAGGGGAAAGGATAGGCATTCAGAAAGAGCAGTTGATTTGATGTCAGTCATGTAAAATAGAAGCGAGGACAGCTTGGATTCTTGCCAAAAAGTTGTATTTGGCTCGGAGAGGAAAAGAACCATTGGAGAGCTGTGAGTAGTTGAATTAACTCTTGAAGAGCACTTTCTTTCAGACAGCCACAAACTGTTTCCCATTTGTCTCCCTGTTGGGCCATTTTATGATAGGGATGTGTTTTTTTTGTGTTTTTTTTTTGTTTGTTTTTTGTTTTTTCCAGAGTTCTGTACCAACTAGTTTACATAGTTCAGGTGACTCCTGGGCTACAGAGCCATGTTGGTCCACTTATTTTGAGCCATTGTCCTCTGTTAGGCCCTCCTTGATATCTTCTATTAGATTAGTTTCTTCTATGCTCAGTTGGCCAGAACAAATTGCAAACCAGAAGCCCATGGCTCGTGTGTGGCCTGCAGGTGTGTCGTCTTTGGCCCTCATTGTTTTTCCTTTTTTTCTTTTTTTTTTTTTAAAGACCTGTTTAATAACCAACCAGTACTTAAATTAGATGTTGCAAATCTAAATTTTCTGGTTTCTCTTAAAATCATAAGATAGGGTTGTACCGGACTGTTAACTTTGCTAGAGCAAAAAATTGTCTGCAGCTGAATGGAGGCAGCCACCTTGGATGGAATACGTGACCTCTAATTGCTCACTGGCTTGCCTCATTTGTTTGTAATCCACCTCTATTCTATAATCATTCAAGCTTGCTACCCCTGCTCTGGTGCATTCTCTAGTCTTCCTCATTTACCCTTTTACCCTCTATCAAAGGTAAGTGTTTTTCTCTGTCCACTTAGTCACAGAATGGCAGTATCCTTGGTTTTTCCCTGACTCTTAGGATAGGGTCTTGTGACAGATAACAGTAGCCATAATCCAAAGTTAGTTATATTCACTCACTCATTCAACAGATAGTTGGATTCTTACTGTGAGTCAAGCACTGGGGATACAGCAGTGAACAAAATAAAAGTGCCTTAAGTCTGCTTTGATATGCATGAAAATCTGGGTATCTTTGAACTGGATCTGTTCTCAAGTATTCATACTTTTTTCTGAAAGCCTTTATGATAGTTGCTTGTTGTGCTTTCTCAACCCTGCCAAGATTCTGAACCCTTTTATCCTTGAGTCCTTCCTCTAATCCCACTGCTAGAATTTCCTGCTTTCTATGCTTTCTTACCAGGGAGTTGCTGTATCTGTCAACTCCTGGCTATTGCTTCTTCTCGGATCAACCATTACATCTTGAATATTTAATCACAGCTCACTTACGAGAACCAAAAATTCTACATAGGAATTCACAAAGCATTTATTAAACAAAAATCCCCACCTGTCAAAATCCCTTCTTTCTTCTAAGAATGTTCCCCTCAAGTTACTGCCTATTTGTCTTTTGCCTTTCAATAGTGATGTTCTCCTAAATGTAAACTTATTCACTGTTAGTACTATTTTACTTCTCAGTGATCAAACCTCTGTAGGCTGATCCCCCTATTTGATTTGGTACTATTTTTGTGACCTTTACTGATGCTCTTTGGGTTTTAAAATCTATCGTCCTCTTTTTATTTATTTATCTATCTTGAGAGCATGAGTGGAGGAAGGGTGAAGAGAGAGAATCCTAAGCAGGCTCCATACTGTCAGTGCAGAGCCTGACATGGGGCTTGATCGCTCATGACCTGACCTGAATTCAAGAGTCAGATGCTTAACCTACTGAACCACCCAGGTACCCCTAAAATCTATTGTCCTCTTAACCCTCATCTTAGTAGACTTTGACCACTGTGTGATCTGTGCAAGTCCCAGTGAGTCTGGTCCTGTGCTAGGGGCCAAGGGTACCTTTTCAGTCTTTTGGAAGTTCCTCTTATTTTTATAAAAACTGAATATTTAAGATACCGATTTTAATTTTTCCCTCTCTCTGCCTAGTGTTTCATTCCTAAGACTGCAACCATTGTTCTTTCAGATTTCAACTCCTAAGATTATTCTGTAGCATTTGCCTCTGAGCACCTCTTCTTTTTCCTTTGGCCACTGGGGCAGTGCTTTCTTCATCCTTCCAATTTGCAGATCATTCCTTCTTCACTCAGACTGTAGTCCCCTGAGGTTCTTCCCCCCCCCCCCCCCCCCCCCATTTTATTACCTGCCTTGGTGATCCTACCTGTCACTTAGAATCTGACCATTGCCTGTCTACTGATACTGAAATCTAATTCTTTCTCTGAACTCCTGCCTTGTGTTTGTTTTGACTTGTTCATGAGGATCTCACATTGAAATTCAAGTACAAAAAAAGAATTTATCTTCCGCAAGCCTTTTTTTTTATATTCTAACTAGCTGTGTAGGCCAAAAACAGTATATTGACTCCTGTTTGTCTTTCACACTCTTGCCCCCTTCAAACTAAAGTAGTCTTGACTCTGCCACCGTCTAGGTGTCTGATCGGTTTCCTTTTATTCCTGCTGCTTTGGATTAAGGTCTTCTCTGTACCAATGTATTCAAAGTATCTTCCATGAAAAGTGCATTGTCTAACTGTCCCTCCTAATCTCTTGGCACAGAATTCTAAGAAAAATAAGTAAAACTTCATCCCTCAGCTTAAAAGCCATTTAACTCCACATTGAAGACAGATGAAATTTGTACTTGGAAAAATCTGGTACTAGAGAAATAATGCAAACACATCGGAGTGCTGGTCTGTCCAGAATACTCTGTGCTTCCTTTTTTGCTTGAAATGGCAGCTTGTGAACCAGTCCCCTGTAATGCTTATAATCAGAACAGCTCTACTCTCCCTTCTTTACTTTTGGACTTTGGGTTCTCTTAAAAGAGTTCTGCTTCTTTGAGACTGCATTTTTGCCACAGTGAGTGACATTTGATAGAAACCAGAAATTAATACCTTCAGCTAGGACTTGTCGGATTCCTGCTTTTCTGTCAGTAGTAACAGGACACTCCAAATCTATAAAACTCTATGTCAAAGTATTTTTAATGTAAAACGTATATGTAGCTAATATTAAGTGTATTGTTTAATGTATGCATTTATAATGCTTAACTGCTTTCACAGTTTTATAAAACAGTGGTCACTATTTATAATATGAACATTCATGGACTCCAGAGCTGTTATCCCTTGTCTATCTTTCCAGAAATTTTCACCGTCTCCAAATCTCTTAAAATTAAGCTGTCCTAAAATATGGTTCTGTTCTTTGCATTTAACATTAGTGATTTCTGTATTAATAGATGTAAATCTATCGTGTTTAAGTGGCTATTTGATCTATTACATGGATATAAGGTGGTGTATTTAGCCAGTTCTTTGTTGATTGTTAGGTGGATTGTTGGCAATGAATATTCTTGTACATATGTCAAAGTTGGATTTTAAGCCTTTGTCAGTTCCTTGGAGTGTAGCATAGAGGTTAGAACCACAGGGTTTGTTCTGTGCTCAGTTCTTCTGACTAGCTGTGTGACTGCACCAATTACTTAAGTTGGTACATGGTCTTTCCTTGTTCCAACCTTCTTTGCCCAGTGGTTTTTCCACTGGCTTTCAAGCCAGTCTTAGTGTGGTCCCTAAGATTGTACGTGATTTCCCATCTGCCTCATTGATCTTGTTAGCTATTACCCCCTCTTCAGTGTCTGTTCTGGCTTTTCTTAAAGGTATCAGATAAGCACCTATCGTCTTGAGGCCTGTGTGCTGCCCTTTTTTTTTTTTTTCCTTTTTTTTAAAGGTTTATTTTTGAGAAAGAGCACGAGCGGGGGAGGGGCAGACAGAGTGGGGACAGAGGATCCGGATTGGGCTCTGCTCTGACAGCAGCGAGCCTCCTGTGGGGCTCGAACTCCTGAACCCTGAGATCACTACCTGAACCAAAGTTTGACTTTCAACTGACTTGAGTCTCCCAAGTGCCCTGGGGCCTATGTGCTTTGTAAGCCTACTTTCTAAGCCTCAGATATTTGTATGGCTGGGTTTATTTTGTTTTTCTTTTCGTCTTCAAATGAGATGTTAACTCTTCTGAATCCTTCCCTTTTTTTGTTTTTGCTTTTTTTTTTTTATTCCAATATAGTTAATCTACAGTGTTATATTACTTTTAGCCCACCTTTTTTCATAGGATATCCTAACATGTGAATAATGTCTTCCATGGTGGAAGATAAGCTCCACTGGAGGAGGACTTTGTCTCCTTTGTTCATGCCAAGACAGTACCCCCCAGCATCTAGAACAGTGTTTGGCACTTAGTAGGAACTCAACGGTGAACACTTTTGAATAAATAACCAAAGGTGACTTAACTGCTCTGGGTTCGTTTCTTCCATCTGTGCCAAGTTTTTTAGGGTTAAGTGAGACAAGCTTGCAGAGCTCTTAACAGTGTCTGTCGCATATTATACATAGCTTATTAATCAGGGTATCCCCTTATATACCAAGAAGTGTAGGCTTTTATTCTGTTCTTCAGATGCTTTTAGGTGTGGTTCTTTAGGTATGAGAACATGACTGTGGCATTTGTAATGTTTTACTGTTTTCCCAGAAATGTAGAAATTTGCTGAACTCTTAATGCCTTACTATGTGCTAGTCACAGGTCTAGGGGCATTTACTCATTAACTCATTTAATCTTCAGTCATATAGGTGTAATGTTTATGATGAATAAATTTGAATTTCATCAATGTTAATTTCTTTATTTTAGAGTGGAGTCATTTTTAAAATTTCATTTTTTAATTTTTTTGATGTTTTTATTTTTGAGAGAGAATGCAAGCAGGGGTGGGGCAGAGAGAGAGGGAGACAAAGAATCTGAAGCAGCCTCCAGGTTCTGAGCTGTCAGCACAGAGCCCAACGTGGTGCTTGAATTTGTAAACTGCAGCATCATGACTTGAGCCGAGGTCGGCAGCTTAACTGACTGAGCCACCCCGGTGCCCCTAAAATTTTATTTTTTTTTTAACTAAGCTCTGTACCCAACGTGGGCCTAGAACTCATGACCCTGAAATCAGGAGTCTCTACCAACTGAGCCATCCAGGTGCCCCTAGAGGAGAGTCATTTAATTTGCATTCAGTTTTGAGATCAGAACATTTAATGTATCAGTTTTCCTGCTCTTCTCAACAAATGCTATGAGCATGATATGGGCATGTGAATCTGCTCTTCCTGCAGTTGGTCTTATTTCCTTAGTGCATCTCATAGTACATGCAACTAATGTAAAGTAGCATCCCTTTAATTTTCCTAAGGAAAATTTGGACTCCTGATTTTTTTTTTTTCTTTATGCACTCACTGGCTTTAGAACCTAATCCCTTCATAAAATGCTTCTATGTTGTCATAATTCTTTCATGTGGTTTCTCATTTGACTCCTTTTAGAAAAGGTAAGTTTCATTAGCAGTATAATTCTTATTAGATCATAACTATTAAGCAAATTTCAGAATACTTTGGTTGGTGTTGGAGGCATTGCAAGTATCCGGGTTGATAATCACATCTGAAACCTTTTGCAGTACTCACCTTGTTCAGCCTCTTGCCATTTACTAAAAGACTGAAAATTACCAAAGGTGATCGTGGTAAAACATAGTTGGAAACTGCTACAGTCAAGGTTGGCTAGAAGCCTGGATATAGCAGCCCAAGTCTGCCAGTTACACTGTGGTGAAATTTGTAGTCCCTGAACTATATATTTCTCTGTCCTTGGGAATTAACAGATGACAGACCTTACTGGGTTCTTTTTTCAATATAGAAATTGTTAAATAACTGTAAGAATATAAAGAGTGTGATGACCCCCCACTCCTCCCCCCCCCCCCCCACATGGCCCCAACAGTTAGGTACCTGTGGCCTAACTGTGGGCATTCTAATGTCTCTATCTGTGGCCTCTTCTCCCTTCCCACTTTGAAGCAAATCTCAGTTCTTGTACCCATAAATAGATCAAAATCTTAATTTTGATATTGGTGTTACAGTAAAATATTGGTTTAAATTTTGTCATTCATCTTATAAATCTGCCAGGGATGAGAAGACCATTTTCCACCCAGTTAGGTGGAGTCCTTCTGCTTTAATGTAACACTTTGGCTATTGGGGAAGGAAGAAGTTCGGTGGACTTAATTTTGCTAAAGAAAATAACAAATTTTATCGTGTGAAGGATCATTTGTTCTAGAGACTTCTCACCTTAAAGCTGCCTTAGTTTTATTTTAGCCAGTTGCAAGGATTAAAACTTTTTTTTTTTTTTTTTTTTAACTTTTGATCTATAGGAATCCTATGAAGATGGTTGTGAGGATTATCCCACTCTATCAGAATATGTTCAGGATTTTTTGAATCATCTCACAGAACAGCCTGGCAGTTTTGAAACTGAAATTGAGCAGTTTGCAGAGACTCTGAATGGCTGGGTTACAACAGATGATGCTTTGCAAGAACTTGTAGAACTCATCTATCAACAGGTAGGTTGGCTGATGGCACGGGTGATCATCAGATAGCTTCCTTGAAGCCCAAGGGTGGTGTTGCTCCTTCAGGGAGGCCAGGTTCATGTTTCCTGGCTTCCACACTCCTTAACTCTTTAAGGTTCTTGGGAGCTCTCAAGTCTCTGTTGTATAAAATCCCTGTAGTGGGGATCTAGGGCTGGAGCCAGACTGGAGATTCAAGGCTCTGTACAGTCAGTCAGAAGGAATGTTAAGACATTTACGAAGAAGGCTAGGTAAGTATCCCACCTTTTTTCCATCCCACTCTGTTTCTAAAGGATCTGAAATTAACTGTAGTTCTTTTCTCTTAGGTGTTGAATTATATAGCACTTTTGGATTAAGAGAAAAAAATCATGGGAGAACTTTTTTGCCTCAAAAAGGAGTCATTTAAAAAAACCCATAAAACACTGTTGAGTCTTAACATTAATGCTTATATCTTAGATTTCCAAGGATTTACATCTTAATTCCGTAATTCTAGATTGTTCACACAAAGTTTAGTTTTGATCCTAGTGTATTGATCAGTGATACATTAAAGCTATTTTAAGGGGGGCAACTAGATAACACTAGATTTTGAAGACCAATTTAAGGGCAGTGTTTGAAACTGACCAAAAACAGTGGGAGGGGACTAGAATTATAAACACAAGTGTTATTTAAGTCATTGCTTGAAAGAGCAACTCGAATTTGGAGTATTTGGAAGGGTGATCATGGTGGCCGGTTAATTTGGAGTATATGGAAGGGTGATTATGATGGCTGGATAATTTTCATCCTACTTAGTGTTTCATTTGATTGCTTTTACAATTGGTTCTGGGTAGTTCGTGGACCCCTTGGTATTACCTGGCAACTCTCAGGTTTGGTATATGCCTGAGATTTTAGGAAGATAGAATTGCTCTATTTGTCCTCATACCTACTTTTGGCCTCTAGGTAGATTGCAAAGGATAGAAGAAAATGGAGAAATTATACTTGAAATTGCTTTTCTGGTTTCTCTTCTGTTTTAGTTTCAGCACTTCATAGGCTGCCTGGTTCTAGTTCTTCAGGGCTGGACAAAAGGATTGTAGCCTGACAAACTGCAGTTTTTGTGATTGTCTCAAAGCCAGTTCTTAGAATATGTATTACTTAAGTTTTGATACTGTGTCTGTGATACAGGTTTTTACTTGTTTTTAAATTTCATTGAGGGAATGTATAATAACAGAAGGCCTGTTATAAAAATGGCAGATTAAACCTACATATTCAACTTTGATTCCTCCCCTAATACTGCTAAAATGACGGGATTTTTAAGAAGCCATAAGCCTGTAGGGGCTGAGATGAGGAGAAGAGATGGAGACTAGAAAGCAGGTGGGTGAGTGGTAACTGACTTGGCAGATCTAAAGTTGAATTCCAAGTCAGTGGGGAAAACTGAAACACCCCCCCCCCCCCCCCCCCCCTACTGAGTAGAGCCTTTGGAAAGCTCTAGGACAAGGTTGGAATGAGACTAAAAAGATTGCTTGGAAATCTTTAAAAAAGAAAGAGACCCTCTCCCTCTTTTTGCACTGAGTCGCCAGTGTGAAGTTTTATTGTAACCCTTCTTGAGAAGTTCTTGAAGGGAAGTACTCCACCAAAAAGAATTAAGCCAAGGACAAAGATGTAGAAACTAGGAAACTGCATTTTAGAGGAGCGGCTAAGTGTATTATCTAGATGGTGGTGAAGGAGATCCCAAGATGATGGCCAGGCTTTGCTGGTGTAGGGCAGAAGGCTCCAGGCATGATTCCTGGTAAGGTGAGCATAGCTGCTGTGGTTGAAGATGTTAAGAAACTTAAAAACTTGTAAGTTTAGGGGTAACATCAATGAGACTTAAGTAAAGAACAGTGTAGAAAAATTAAGTCCAGGGAAAACAAAGTTGTGTAGGAAAGGAGAAATCTGTGTTATGTGGTCCAGCCATAAATGGAAACACAAAACCAATCAGATCATGGTATAACGACATTGGTAGGTGGAAAGATTGGCAAATAGCAGAATGGAGTGGTGTTACGTGAATATCCAGTGAAAACTGGATATTCCTTTTCCATGGTGGGAAACTCGTAAGAAATAATAACTAAACCGAAATCCCGGAGCATGGAGATACAGAGGTTGAAACCTTTTCAGCTGAAAGAATTGAAAGTGGTTGTCTGTGGAGTGTAAAGGTGAGGTGTAGTGGGGAAGTATGACATTTAATAACAAGCCTTGTAGAGCTTCTTGCCTTTTAAGTTCTATGTGATAATTTTAAAAGTAAACTAAAGGAAAACCGGCAATGTCCATAATGGGAAAAGTATGATTTTTGAATTTCAAGTCTTCTGTGGTACCAGATATGCATACATGATCTCAGGAGAACCCAGTCTGTCTGCTGTGATAACAAGGGTCCCTTGTGAGCAATGAAATAATTAGAAATAAAAAGATCTAATTATAACATAGTTACTGTATGCTAGGCAATGCTAAACCTTTAACATGTAATGAATTAACTCACTTAATCCTCCATGGTTGCAAGGTATTACTCTTCTCCCTTATACACATCTTAACAGAAGTTAAGTGACTTGTCTAAGATTTACCACAACTCCGTAAGTAGACTCAGTATCGGGTCAGAGAGGCATCAGACCATCCGTTACATCTATACTCTCTGGTTAGTTACTACCTTTTGTAACCTTGGTCGAGTCCCTTAGCCTTTTAATGTGTTACCTAATATTGGGTAGTAAGCTATGTTGTCTCTACTGTTCTTTAAAAGCTGTAATTAAAGTTAAAACTTAGTACTGCTATGGCTATGTGAAACTATCTTCGGTACATAGTGTCTTGCACTGTCTTAGTTTTTGGAAGAGCTTCTCATTTCCTCTTTACCCCAAGTGTTTTTGGAGTACTCTTTAAGTGTTACTCTCTCGTACCAGGTACCATTTATCACCTCTCCTAGGAATCAAGCAGAAGCCCATGGAGGGTAATTGATGTCCAAGGTCTCCATGCAGGCCTGGGAATGTTGTTCTGGACTGCTAGATGCCGAAGTCTCTGCTGTCCTTGCCCTGAAAAACACCATGAAAAAGAATCGTTTGGCAAATACTCTTATTCATAATTAGCGCTGTGCAACTGAACACATGTATACATCCTATGCAAAAATTGGCTAGTATAAAGAGATCTTCTTAATTTGCTTTCTGGTAACCTCAAGTAAATTGTGGAGAGAACTTGCCTTAAACATTTTCCTTTGTTCTTGGTATGAAGTTGGGAGGGAGCGTTAACTTAATTTCTTTACGCCAAACAATAAAGACTTGTTCATTTGTATAATGTCAGTTTTAGGGGTGGAAATGTTTTTCTTTTCTTAGAATGTTGCTGTTAAGTATTTGCATTCATAACAATGTATTTGTGTTACAAAAAACTTTTTTTCTTTTTGAAAGGCCACATCTATCCCAAATTTCTCTTACATGGGAGCTCGCCTGTGTAATTACCTGTCCCATCATCTGACAATTAGCCCACAGAGTGGCAACTTTCGTCAGTTGCTGCTTCAAAGGTCAGTGTGAACATATGAAGTTAAAGGAAAACTTTAAACATACTAGAATTTGACGATTCTTTTCTAAAGACTGTGTGTATTATGGAAAGTTGCAGGGGAAGTTAGGGTGGACCATTCTTATTTGTATTATAGTATGGTTTGTACTGTTTAAAAATTTATAGTCCCACATATCAGTCTCTTTTTTTCTGTAATGATCTCTGCTTTTGGTTTTGTGCTTAGATGGCCCTTCATGTTCCAAGATGTTAAATATGATCACTTATGTATTTCTTAGTACTCTGTACTTTCAATTTGAATAGGTTCTAATTGCCACAGGCTGAACTAGTTTGAGTTTTATCCCTACCATTTTTAAAATGATCCATTTCCTTACTGATTTAAACTGTTAACTTCCTTAAACTACATCCTAATATTTGGGTTTCATTATATTCCATTTGTTACTTGTTCTATTTTTATTATGATACTATTAAAAAGCTCTAGTTTTTTAATACCTAGTATTAAAAAACTCTCCTCCCCGTAGTTTTTGGGTAGAGTTTCCTTTGCTATTCTTGCATGCTGCTTTTCTCCAAAGAACCTTAGAATCAACATGTGAAATTACATAAATCTTTTTGGTATTACTAGATCTTTTTGGCATGACTTTGAATTCATAAGCTAATCTAAGGAAACATTTTCTTATTGGAATCGTTTTATTCAATAACAGGGTTGTCTTCAAGTTTATTACAGTTAGTCCATTAGTTCTTTAAGGATACTTTTAATGGTTGCAGTGTATTCCATAATTTGGTTAAATTGCACTGGAACAGAATAAGGATTCCAAAAGTGACTCCAGAGACTCTTGAAAATAAGGCTTTTCGTGAAGGTCCTACTTCAAATATGTATGTAGAAGGTAAATTGTGCTGCTGACAACTGGCTAGCCATTCATTGGGGGTAGAAAAAAGATGGGTTCCTGTCTACACCAAAATATATTTCAAATCTGTAAAAGACTCAAAAGTGAAACACTAAATACTAAGAAACTAACAATTAAATCTTAGGTCTTGCTTAAAAGGGCTTTACCAACCTATCCATAAGTCCTAAAACAAAAGATTAAACCTAATTACATATAAATTATAATATGGGGTGGGGAGGAAGGGTCCTAAATTTATATGAAGGAAAGAAAACACATGGCAGTGAACTCATTGATATGAAAAGAGGGGCCTCTTAGGAATGAGTAAGAAAAAAAACATTATTTTAATAGAAATATTTGAAATGGCTCTGAATAGGTAAAATTTTTGGGAAAATATAAATGATAAAATTCTAAAAACCTATTTAGCCTTAACCTGTATTTATAGCTCCTGGAAAGATATGAAAGTGGGCACTTCTAGGAGCTTGCATGGCAGAAAGGCTGGCTTCTGTTCCTGTGGACTGCTCACCCCTGGCTGTACGTTAAAGTTACCCAGAGATTTAAAATAGGGCTGAGACCCTGTCCTCATTGGAAGTTCTGATGTAATTGGACTGAGGTGGAGCCTTGGTTTTTTAAAGCTCCCCAAATGATTGTAGTCTGTAGCCATGGTTGAAAACCTCTTCTGATTCTCTTGACTCTACCCGAGCTTGGAGGTTCCGTAGTAGTACCGTGTTACTGTCGGAGATATTAACGTAAGCGCTAATCCTTTAACAAGTGAAAAGCAGGGCTTGATTCTGTTACCTAACTTAGAAATATATACATATTTAGGAAAAAAGAAAAGTTACCTTCATGGCCGTTATCTCTGGGTTGTAGTGACTTTATTTTTTATATTTTTCTGTTTTTAACCTTTCTGAAATAAGCATGTATTGCCTTTAATTAGGTCTTTAGCCTAAAAAGATTAGTTTAGAGGTGTGGGTTGTTTTCCTCTAGATAACCATTGCTGCCCAGGGGTACGAATTTACCTTTGCATATTCATTAACATATCTTAATGTATAATAGAATAGTCATTGCACTTAGAAAACAGATCATTTCCTCGAAACTCCTACCTACAAGGTCATAAAAGGAGAGTAGCCCACAAGGTGTTTGGATAACTGGCATTAATTAGCTCATCCTTTCCATTATTAAACGGGGTGTTTTATTTAGAGATATCCCAACTTTTGTTCTGATGAGGAATTAATGTTTAGAGAGTAACAAATATCTGACTCAAACGAAATGTTGCTCATTTAATGTAGCTTCTAAGCTATAAGTCATATAGACACGATAAACTGTACTGGGTTTATGGTTGATTCACAGGCTGATCCAAGGTAAATCTTGGTAAGCAGTGACTTTTTTTTTTTTTTTTAAGGAAAAAAAAAGAATTTTTTTTTTTTTTTAATTTGACATAGCCAAGCTAAACTGGTCCCTCATACATAGAAGCCATTCAGTCTCCATAAACCCCTACTTCTGTCCTTAAAAGAACTCTCAAAAAATCAGCTTTATAAAACATGACTTTCCTAGAATTTTTCACCACCTTCTCAAGAGAGATAAGAAAAAATATTTAACACCAAATTGGTAAACATTTAAAGTACATTTTAAAAATCCTTTTAGTAACAACAGACACCATAATTCACTGACATGGGTTATGACAGGTTTATTGTGATTGTTTTAGATAACTTCTAGGATGGCAGATGGGCCAAGTGGAGGGGGGCGGTGGGAACAAAGCAAGGGAAACTAAGTTATTTGGCTCCTTTTGGTCTCTGGGATATTGAGACCAAATTCATTGCTTTCTGTTTCTATGTGAATTTCAATTGGAGACTTTTCATTTCTCTGATTTGTGTAATGGAGGTTAAAAGGATAATGGGCTTAATAAAAATTCATTGTATTTTCAGTTGGGGACCCATCTGTACATGTTTCTTAAGATGTGTTTTAAAGTTCATATATTCAGAATAGAACATTTTACAGAGATAATTGGAGTAAAAACAGTGCTTGCTTGACAAAAAGACTAGAAGACAAAGGTGAGGCAGTTTTTCTTTGTGGTGCCAATACACGATGAACCTCATGAAACCTGTGTTGCCGAAACAGATGACAAAATAAGCGCATCAGTTTCTTAAAGCTAGGAATGTTAGTATGAAAAAGCACTGCAAATTCCAATAAACAGGAACACTTCTTATCCTAAAAAATCAGGATTGTACTTACCTCTTTATTGCTTGTGAACAGTGAAACCAACAGATGGTCGTCTTGTTTGTACAAAAAACAAAGCAATGTGAGATTATAAAAGGTATATCTTCATTAGGTGTCGGACTGAATATGAAGTTAAAGATCAGGCTGCCAAGGGGGATGAAGTGACTCGAAAACGATTCCATGCATTTGTACTCTTCCTGGGAGAACTTTATCTTAACTTGGAGGTGAGGACAAAGTTTGTTGTGTGTTTTTTTTTTGTTTTTTTTTTTTTTTTTTTAAGTACTGACAAAACCTGAGAACATAAACTGACCTTGGTAAGGAATTTGTATTTGCGTTACACCTTTATGACATTAAGGATGAAGTTGAAGAGGGGCTAGGGGAGAGAAATGACTCCATACCTGCAGGCAATGGTGTGTGTGTCTTAATGGAACGTCTGTAATGTTTGTTTCTCCTGTTTGTGAGGAGGGTGTTGGGAAGTAGTTACTGGGAATTTTAGTCTTTGTGTACTTTTGGGAAGCTGTGGTTTCAATGCAGATTTAAGCTTTTGAAATCATACTTTCTTGAATCTTCACGCATTTCGTATGTGGACTTTAGATGGTGGTTCACAAGCAGTCTGTATCACACAAAGCTTTGAGTTAGAAGTGGGGACAGGAGAATTTCTGGGGGTTTTTCCTACCCAAATTCACCCAGAATTACAGTTCTTGGTCCCATTTTATATATGAATCTTCCACATAAAATGCATTTATCTGAAGTATAACTAAACAAGTTTGTGAATTGGTGGTATACTTGAGTACGTGCTTGTACTAGGCAACTAAGTGCTGAATATTACTCTGTAAAGGATTTGCTTTTTTGATTAGTTAATCCCATATATGGGTTATACCTGCTTTAACTTTGAAGACTTAATCATAAACACCACTGAAAACACCCACGAATCCGCTATCAAATGTGCATCTGTTAGTGTATCTAATAGGTCTCTGTCCGATCTAGTGCTTAATTTACTATCCCTTTTTACCATAGATGGACATAACTTTTAAAAAAAATCTCCTGCATTAATCTTTTTCAGTTTAATTTTTATATAAGCCAAAATAAGAGCACTCATCTAAAATGTGCTGTAAGGGGCGCCTGGGTGGCTCAGTCAAACATCCTACTCTTGAATTTAGCTTGGATCATGATCCCAGGGTCGTGGGATCGAGCCCTCTTCAGGCTCTGTGCTGAGCATGGGGCCTGCTTGGGATATTCTCTCTCTCAAGAGAAAAAAAATGTGCTGTAAATGAAGAGTCATTTTAAGAATGCTGTTGAGTGTTTTACCCGTGTGGAAGTAATGATGCTATGTCTGTGAGAAGTGTAAATAAAGAAGAGGTATGGCTCCTGAGTCTGAGTCTCTTCTGGCTGGAGAGCTAAGACACTTAGACCATTCTGATGCCAAACAGTATTTTTAAATAGTCTAAAAAGCAGAGTTAAATGCTGCATGTTCCAAAAAAGGTGGTATCTTAATAGAACAGAGAATGTTTTATGAAACAATAATTTATATAGGAGGCTTAGATTATCCTGATCATATGTATGATAAATGAAAATTTTTACCTGTAGTTTTCGGTTTACCTGTTTTTTTTTTTTTTTCCTTTTTATTTTGAGAGAGTGTGTGCAAGAGTGGGGGAGGGGCAGAGAGAGGAAGAGAGAATGCCAAGCAGGCTCTTTGCAGGGCTGGAACAAAATGTGAGATCATGACCTGAGCTGAAATAAGCATTGGACGCTTCACCAACTGAGTCACCCAGACATCCCTGTAGTTTACTGGTTTTATTAGAAGTTTTTGGTTTTTATTTTCTTTTCTGTTTATTTTTGAGAGAGTGAAAGCAGGGGAAGGGGCATAGAGAGAGGGAGACACAGAATCGGAAGCAGGCTCCAGGCTCTGAGCTGTCAGCACAGAGCCCGATGCGGGCTCCAACCCATGAACTGTGAGATCATGACCGGAGCCAAAGTCGGACACCTAACTAAGCCACCCAGGCACCCCTATTAGAGGTTTTAAATACATGTAAAATAAGTCTAACTTTGTGAAAATACCAGAGGATTTCTGTTTTTTATATTGTTTAACTGAAAACACTTATTTTGCCAACATACCGGACCATTCACTAATCTGTAATATTTTGGCATGGTTGCTTTTCATTTTCTTTCCCAAAAGATCAAGGGAACAAATGGACAGGTTACAAGAGCAGATATTCTTCAGGTTGGTCTGCGGGAGTTGCTGAATGCCCTCTTTTCCAATCCTATGGATGACAACTTAATTTGTGCAGTAAAGTTACTGAAGGTAGGTTTGACTTCTGTTTCTCTTGAAATTCACTGTTCTACCCCATTTGTATATGATTCAGAGGGCGGAAAGTATGCATAGTATGCGTGTGAATTCAAAATTAAGTTTCTACTCTAAAATGTTGGCCTTTTGGTTTACTCTTGAATTTAAATATTGGAAAAGCAGCATGTACTGTTTTTTTTAATGGAATAATCCAAATGTAGAAGCAAAAATGGAAGTTCTTCACCCCCATCTCTAAATTTCCTTTCCTTCCTTTCCCATGTCTGTATGTGTGCCCTTATAAATAAGATCTTTATTCCTCTTTCTGACTTGCTTTTTTATGATCTAACAAAGATCTTTGGCACAGAAGATTTACCTCTTGAATCACTTCATCTCCATATGTGCAGTTGTTTGTGTAGGTTCAGTTCCCACACAAAGAGTGGGTGGGCCAGTGAGCATTGCATCCTTAAATTTGATGAATGTCAAATTTCTCTTCTAAATACTAAACCATAGTACATTCCTACCAATGGTGAATGAGTACATCGCTTTCCCCATATTCATATCAATGATGATCCAACTGGTCCTAGTTTCTGTTTTGTCATGGGTAATGAGTATAAACAAAAATTTCATTTTATTTTGCATTTTCCTAATCATTGGTGAATTTAACCATTCCTTCATGTTTGTTAGCCATTTTTGTTACGATGAATTACCTGTGTATATCCTTAACTCACTTTTTCATGAAGTTTGTATTTTTGTTAATTCAGAGTTTCTATACTTGCATATTTCAATAAGTGATATGTTGATTAAAATCTTATCGCCTATTTTATTCATACAGGGAGTATACCATATAGTCATGGACACACAAAACCTATGATAGAGTTTCTCTCCATCAAGAAAAACAGAGGGTATAGAGATTTCCTGCTTGTTAGATGGTAGAATATAATTGGGAATATTTAACTTGCCAAATGTATTTTGTTCAAAGAATGCTTGAACTGCTGCTGATACTTCTTTAGGATTTCTGTACTTCCTTGAATTCCAAATCTTACTGATGCCTGCTTTTTTAGTTGACAGGGTCAGTTTTGGAAGATGCTTGGAAGGAAAAAGGAAAGACTGATATGGAGGAAATTATTCAGAGAATTGAAAATGTTGTCCTAGATGCAAATTGCAGCAGGTAGGTAGATGGCCAGTAGATCTCCATTTCTTTTTCTGTGGGGTTTTTAATCTGCTATATATCATCAGAAGAATTAAAATCTTCTAGAGAAAGGTTTTCTTTAAAGATATCTTACGCACGGCTTCTGCTTACCTAACCATTTTTGTTCAGTTGTGTTTATAAATGGAAAAAGTTAAGATTTTCCTGTGGTAAGATAGGAGTCCATGAAAAAGTAAAATGATTCGGACTTTAAATTATTCAGTAAATACTTTGGTAAAGTACTGGAAGTCCAGTGTAAAGTCCAGAGGCATAAAAATGTGGAATGGCCACTACCTTTAAGAACCGTATAGTCACAGATGGAACAAATATCAAGACTGCTTAAAAAAGTACAGGAAACATCTAGAAAATCAAAGCACTTGGATATACATGTTAACAAAGTTTTAGGAGTCTCTGGTATTCTGGAGTCTGACAACACTTCTGGTGGATATACTTAACTCCTTTTCACCTTCTGTCTGCAGAGATGTGAAACAGATGCTCTTGAAGCTTGTAGAACTCCGGTCAAGTAACTGGGGTAGAGTCCATGCAACTTCAACATACAGAGAAGCAACACCTGAAAATGATCCTAATTATTTTATGGTATGCCAATGTTTTCATTTTAAGTTTTGCTTGTTGCTTGGCTCCAAATTTTGGAAATTTCTAGATGAGTTACATAAAGATAGTCTCAGAATTTAATGCCTAATAACTTTTCATTGGCTTCGGATCACATGGCAGCCAGCAGACTAGGTAAATAGGAGTAGAAATGTGGAATCCTCTAGGGGAAGGGTGAACTGGAGAAGGATCCATCCAGTGGCAAGGGAGATCAACAAGGCTTGGACTTGGTTGAGTATAGGGATTCTGGGAAGCAGTTCCAGAGAATTTATAATCAGAGGCCCCCCTCTCAAACTATTACATTGTATGTTGTAGTAAGTTAAGAAAATAAAAGTGGTCACCAGGCCAGTAATGCCCTGAAGCTCCCAACATAACCAAGCATAATGCAACTATGCAGGACTGCTTCTATAAGCCCAGTCTTGGAAATTCTTTTAAAAATGGTGGGGAGGGAAGAACCACAACTAAAAATAAGCTGACACAATGCTAATCACAGTGTACCACAAAACAATTCATCACGAGTGTGACCGAGAATAGACAGCAGGGTTAGAGCCACAAGAACTTGAGATAATAGAATAGAAATCTGAAAACCATGGACTTTCCCAATGAAATGAAAATGGCTATTAGGAAGTTAGGTTTTTGCTTGTTCTTGCATTATCAGATGCAGATGAGTGCTATCAGCCATGCTTCATTAATTAATGTGCTTTAAAAAATCAATTTGGAAATGATTACATGTTTGTATCACTTTGATTCATCCTAGAATGAACCAACATTTTATACCTCTGATGGTGTTCCTTTCACTGCAGCTGATCCAGGTATGTTTCCAGTCCTTTTCCCCCCATTTCTTGGTAAGCTAGCAGACTACAGGAAATCCTACCCTCACCACCCCAAAGTTGTAGCTTTTTGAAGCAGTCACTTTCTTAAATACACAATGAATGTCCATCTGCTTTGGCGTATTCTTTACGGTGACCACTTTGACCATTTCAAATGGAAAGTCTAATTGCATATATAGAATCTTGTCACCCTGACAGTGAAGGATTGGAAGAATTCTTCAGTTAAATGCAACCATGTTTATATCTTCTCTGACCTTTCATTTTTATACTGTAAGCTTTCAGTTGGTTAGGATAGAAGGGAAAGATGGTTCTAGTTCACTACATAGTCTACAGTGTTCGTTATTGTGGGTTCCTACTAGCAGAAACTAAGAGTTACATGGGTTTCGTTAATAGTAGGTCAGAGTTAATTAAAATCTAAATCTCCGCACACTTCCCCTTCCGGAAAAGAGACATTTATAGAAAGATTGCTTTAATTGTGACCAATGGGATTGCAGAATGAGCAAGAGAAATTTTTCCCGTTTGATACAAATTACAACCAGCTTGTTGGGAATTTTCCCATCTGTTTCCTCTGGATAGCAGGTGCTCACTATCCTGTGCCTCAGAGGAAGTGGGAAGAATGACTGCTTTAACTTTCAACTTTAAATTAGGAAAACATTTGGGACATCTGGGTGGCTCAGTCAGTTAAGTGTCTGACTTTGGCTCAGGTCATGACCTCACAGTTGGTGAGTTCAAGCCCCACATCAGGCTGTGTGCTGACAGCTCAGAGCCTGGTGCCTGCTTCAGATTCATTCTCTCTCTCTCTGCCTCTCTGCCTCTCTCTCTCTCTGCCTCTCTCTCTCTCTGCCCCTCTCTCTCTCTCTCTCTCTCTGCCTCTCTCTCTCTCTCTCTCTCTGCCTCTCTCTCTCTCTCTCTCTCT
>NW_026057577.1:118331141-118386048 GCF_023721935.1 Panthera uncia
CCCTCTCGCTCGCGCTCTGCCTCGCTCCCTCTCGCTCGCGCTCTGCCCCTCTCTGCGCCCCTCTCCCCCCGCCACCTCTCTGCCCCTCTCCTGCTTGTGTTGCCTCTCTTTCTCAAAAATAAAATAAACAATTAAAAAAAATGTAAATTATGAAACATTCAAAAGACATAAAAACCACAAAAAAACTGATTTATTCACTGTCAAGGTTAAACCAATGTCATTTTGCCATATTAATATACACTTTGGGTGTTCTTAAAGAAGTAAAACCTTACAGTGACTAGTAAACCATTTTGTTCTGTGACCCCATCCCTACCTCCCAAAGCCAGTCCTTCCACTGCTTCCCTCCCAGAAGTAATTACCATCCTGAAGTTGGAGGTCATGGTGAGGTCTTTTTCCTTGGTATGTCTGTAAACGGTGTGTTTTCGCACAAAGCATTGACGTAAATGGTATCTTATTGTGTACATCTCTTGCAACTTATTTTTTTATTTAGTATTTTTAGTATTTATCCATGTTGAGGTATATGTAGCTTTAGTTCATTTTAAACGCCAAATACTTCTGCGTGCAGAGTAAACCACAGGTTCTAGGTCCCTACTTAAGGGTGGCTACTTGTTATTACAGATTACACTATACAAACCTTATCAAGTAGTCCTTGTGCACATGCAGGAGTTTCTTTGGGGTGAAGAAGTACAGTCGCTGCATCGTAAGTTCTGTGCATCTTCAACTTCACTGAATGTTGCTGACCTGCTTTCCTGTATGATACCCCTTAGTATTCCCTCAACAAGATGTGCAGGTTCCTGTTTCTCACTTATTAGCGGACCTAATTATTGTCAGTTAGATCGTGCAAAATCGTGAACTTTTATTCCTTACTAGCGATAATGAGTTTCTTTTCATGTTTCTATGGATTTTTTTTTTCCTTTTGTGAATTGCCTGTTTGTGTTTTGTTGGATCACCAGTCTGTCTTACCTGATAATTCATTCCATAGCTTACAAAGTGACTCTTAGCTTCTACCTGTATGTGCTGTCTTTCCATTATGTTTGCCTTGTCATATAGAAGCTTTGAGTTTTGATGTAAACGTAGCTGTCTTGTTCCTGTTCCCTGTGGCTAAGAAAGTTTCCGAATTACTATCAAATTCCATTTTCTTCAAGTCTTTCTTGCTTTTTTATATTTAGGTCTTTCTTTCACCCGTCTGGCTAATTTTTATATGATGGACGTAGTGGAAATTAAATATTTCTTGCATATTATCTTGTCTCAGCAACAGGTGTTGAGTCTTCCATCCTGTGCTAGTTACAATGTCCCTCTGATGTGTGCCTCCTCTGTAGACTTGTATCATTCCTGTGTCCATGCATGTGGATCTTTTGTCTCAACACCAATACCACAGTCGTAATTACTACTTCACTGTAAATCTTGCCATGTCTGGTAAGATGATTTTTCTTTCTTCCCTTATTCTTCAAAGTTACTTTGAATCATTTGGTTCTTTGTTCTTCATCTTTGTCTCATTTGTTTAAGTCTCTTGATCTTTAGATTTTCAAGTCCTCTTTTTTTTGTTTTTTTGTCCTTCTAAACCTGCTTATTTTTGTTTCACATTTTGTCATTTAATTCTAATCCTGTTATTTTTTATCACACATAAATTTTTTTATTTTGATCTTTTTATTGCAATCTGATATTTAATGATCTTAAAACATTTTTTGGAAATGATTTAAAATTTACGGAAAAGTGTAATTACAAAAGTAAAAATTGCACAAGGGACACCTCTTGTCATAGGGGTTTTTCATGTGGGTAGTAGAAATTTGAGGTGCAGGCCCATTGTTCAAAATTCTCTGAGGGACCAGTTTCTTCAGGGTACTTTTGTCCCTACTCCAAACCCAAGAAGAGACCGGCAAGTTTCTTTGTTATCCGTCTTTGCCACCAGTGTTTCGCATTTTATTTTTTCTTGGTCTACCTTTTGCTTGGGATATCCGCCCTTGGAGGGTGCTGGATTTGTGCACGGAGAGGTGGGCATGGGCATGAATTCCATGTCCCTGTTTCACGTGGACCCAGGACCTTGCTTTCTGACCTTCTGTGGATTTTTCAGTCCAGTCCCCTTTGTTGCTGAGAGCGTGTGGTCTGCAGCCTCCTGGCTGCAGTAGGGAGGTATGGTTTTCAGGTATCTTTTTGTTTGTTTTTTGGTGACTTGGTTTGCTTTTTTATGAACCCCCTCTGTACATGTCAAAGAATGTTTGTCTTCTCTATTACTTCAAGGATCTGTTGCAGGAAGATTTTATAGTTAAATTTGTCTCTAAATTGCCAAAACCGGATGTCAAAATATCCCCAACTCTTTAAGCTGGAATTAGTTTTCTAGAGACTGACAATCTTGGAAAAATAAGTTCTAATGTAATTATCCTGTTGAAATATGAGGTATCTGTTTAAGGTAACTAGTTTGAATACACACTGATCTTTTTCTCATTCAGAGAGGTACTCTGTAGGAACATGCTACTCGTAAAATACACGTAGTAACTCTGTGTAAGACAGTTGGCCTATGGGGAGCTATAATACTACCTGTATTTGCCTTGGAAGAACCCAACCAAGGGAAAGTTAGTATAGTTGAAACATTTATCAAGTAGCTACCTTCCAGCTGTCTCTAAGGAGAGGGAAGAAAAGAAAATCCCCTGTGCTCAGAACCTTTGCTAGGTTAGCTAATCTGATTGAGAAACATGGGCCAGTGGCTGTTAGCTGCTAGCCACCTAGCTCACTTTACTTTCTTGGGGAAAAGTAAGGGGACCCAGAGGCCAGGCTATTTGATTGAAATCCTTCCTTGTGAAAGGTTTGGAAGAACATGTGCTTTCCCAACAAGTTACATAGCTGGTATTTTGTCTTCTGGAATGAAGCAGCAGAGAATATAAGCAGCATACACCTTGGCTGTGACCTGTACTCTGGTATATTCACGGTGACTTTGATTTGCAACACGTAGTTAGACGAATATTATAACTAAGATCTATGGGCATGCAGGTAGCAAAAGCAAGCCGATTAGAATGTAAATTTTGTAAAAACCTAATAAAATGTGATTGGTAGCTCACTCCTGTTTAAGCCTTGGATCTACTTAAAACTCCTAATATTAAAAACAGTTTTTAAGGAAAACTGGCCTTTTTTTGACTTTTGTCAGCATTTAACTAAAAAAAACTCTTTTTACAGATTACCAAGAGAAATATCAAGAGTTACTTGAAAGAGAAGATTTTTTTCCAGATTATGAAGAAAATGGGACAGATTTATCAGGGGCTGGTGACCCGTAAGTTCTCTTTTTTCTGCTTTCTTTGTGATGTTTCTATGGCTACAGTTTGTAGATGTTTAGGTTAGAAGAAGGTAGATGAAGAATGCACGTTGTGATTTGACGGTGTCACATTGATCTGTACATACTACTTGTCTACCAAAAACTTTCAAGAAATCCTATTAGAACACATAAACTACAATTCTGAAACTTTATATATATCTGAAGGGGAAAAACTTAAAATAGTAGTATACTCAAGTGTAGTTTTATAAAGGAGATTTAGTTCAGCTCGAATACTGTAAGATCTTGGGCAGGTTCTATGCCTGTTTCTTCATCTGTAAAGTAGGGATAGCAGACCCCTCTTTGAGTTTTGAGGACTAAGCGAGAAACCTAGAACCACCTCCTGGCACACAGTAAAAAGCTCAGATCTCAGCTGTTAAAGGATAAATTAAGATTAAGGAGAACACCGATAATGACATAATAGTGTTTGGACTAAAGGGAAGGTGTGAGATATTCACATATCTCCATCTCTCTCCCTGCTATTATTTGTAATAAAAGAAACTTGTCACACCCTTACCATCAGATTGCATTGTGTTTGGTTACAGAAGAACCAAGAACTTGAGAGGTTTAGTTCTAGCTCTTAATAGTTTATATGAATTTGGACAAGTTACTCAGGTTCTCTTCCTAAGTGGAGGAATGAATGAACTAAATCTGACTTAATTTTTCTTATCTCCTCTCTCATGTGTGCTGTAGGTTTTAAAGTGAACCACCTTTATTTTCTCTGCTATCTAGTGAAATCTTAAGTCTCTAGTGAGATCTTCTAATATTACCATACTTTTACATACTAGTTCATTAAAAAAATAATAACAGGGATGTAAGGACTCCAAAACCGTTAAGAAGGTTCACCCCTGCTGGGTATACCACTGTAAGTTCAAATTGTTCTTGGCCTTGAATTTCAGGTTGTCCTGTGAAGTTTTGCTTGGTCAGTATTACATGCTCTGACACTAATACACTGGTGGCCATTTCAGCACATGGCCTTGTACTGGAAATGGAGGAACAAAATGAAAAAGTTGATAGAACTGGCAAGATAGTTTCGTCACACATGTAGTACAAGGGGTTTTTGCGAGGTGGGGAGACACATAGATAGCATGTTGTTGTAGAGGAAAAGTATAGAAAAGGGAAAAGATTTCTGGCTGTGCCACACACTTACCCAAATCTTACAGTATTTACTTAACCTCCCAAAGTCTTTTTTCTTTTATCTCTAAAATGGAGATGGTAAGGGTGCCTGGCTGCTGAGTCCATAGAGCATGTGACTCTTGATCTCGAGGTTGTGAGTTCAAGCCCCACATTGAGCATAGAGATTACTTAAAAAAAAAAAAAAAATGGAGATGAGAAATATGGAAATGATAGTAGTACCTGTCTTTTTAAGATGGCTCTGGGTTTTCAGTAAGAATGTATATTAAATCAATAATCATTTTAAATTTTCCACCCATACTTAACCATGGAAAGCTTTGTTTTCCATCATTTTAAACTACCTAATAGTTGAAAAAAATTCTGAGATGATCTCGAAAGTAGCTTATTATGAAAGTGATTCCAAATAAATGGGAATGTGACTAAATTATTTCAGGAATACCATTCTGATAAGTAGACATAAAATGTATCATTAGAGGTAAATGGTACATCTGAAATTATGTTCTAATTATTGTGTGATTGTTAATAAGATAAATTTATGAAAATGCTAATCTTGAGCCCCCAAATTTATAGTTCAAGCATTTAAATTAACTTCTAGGTTAGGTTAAGAATTTAACATGTGTCACAGTGCCTGGCTGGCTCAGTCGGTAGTGCGTGAGACTCTTGATCTCAGGGTTGTGAGTTCGAGCACCACTTGGGGTGTAGAGATTACTTAGGTTAAATTTTTAAGTTTTAATTTCTGTCTAAAAGTATGACAGAAGCTTAACTTCAAACACAAGAGACTCAGAATCCAGTGTAAAATTGAATTTCCCAGATAAGGCATTTAGTTGTCTAAGGGCTGACATGTATGTGATTCAGGAAAGTACATGCATTCTCTAACAGTCTAAGATAGTTACAGTACCATACTTTGTGTGTGTGTGTGTGTGTGTGTGTGTGTGTGTGTGTGTGTGTGTGTGGTTTAGCATTTTAGATATTTCTAAATTGAGAAACAAACTTATGAATCATCTTTACTTCTTTCATAGATACTTGGATGATATTGATGATGAGATGGACCCAGAGATAGAAGAAGCTTATGAAAAGTTTTGTTTGGAATCAGAGCGTAAGCGAAAACAGTAAAGCTAAATTTCAACATACCAGTTTTATAAAGCAGTTTAGGTTATGGTGATTTAGCAGAACACAGGAAAGCAGGAAAATGTGTCACACTTATACCAAATTAAGGATGTTGAGTTATGTTACTAATGTATGCAACTTTAATTTTGTTTAACACTATCTGCCAAAATAAACTTTATTCCCTATAACTTAAAATGTGTATATATATATAATAGTTTATTATGTACAGTTAATTCCACTGTTTTGGCTGCAATAAAATCGATTTTGAAATAAATGAAATGTTGAAAGTAAATTTTGCTAGTTGGTTAGAAGCTTATCCTTTAAATTCTACTTTCTTTGAGGGAGAAAGTTTTAGGCTGGAAATACATATTATTGCAAAATGTAGCATCCTTTTTTAGATGAGTATATAGCTTTCATTTAGTTTTACATGGTCTCAATGAATGGGTTTCAGATATGAATCACAACCATGAAAATCTTTAGCACTAAAGTCTTAGAATATATCATTAAGCGATATACATATCCAAATGCTGTTTGATACCAAGGGCTTTTAAAATGTCAAAAAAAAAACCCCACAAAAACTTAAAACTCCCAACCAAACAACCAGGATTCTTCATTGAGCATTTATTGCGATTCTAGAATTGAGTTTTTTTGTTGTTGTTGTTTTTTGTTTTCTAACTTCATTGCCCTAAAGCCTACAACATTCTGCTTTATTTATATGGCCTTCATTTTTATTTTGTAGCATGAGTTGCATTGACTTTTTTACTAGAGAATTTTACTAGATCTTTGTCATTCAGGTTTTCATCTGCTTTATAATTGATACACCTTGAGGATCACTTTTCTAATACTTTTACTATAATGTAGTACCACCTCAGCCCTGTTTAAAAATATTTTTACCTAACGTCAAGTCTTTTTCCAACTAACTATAAAAGTAAAACTTCTGTACAAAAGGATTGCTTGTAAATAATGCATGTAAATAGTTCTGTTAATAACCCACTGTTTTACATTTGGTACATCTGTGTCTGCTAATACAGTTAGGTTTCTCACTTTTCTGCTTGTTTGTTCAGTCTGGATTAAAATTAGACTTTGAAAATAAAATTTAAATAGTTTTGTTTCCTCTAAGTTTTTGGAGTGATATCCTGATATTAAAGAATTTCTGTTGAACTTTTATGTGACATTGTAAAAGGGTTTGAAATCAAACTATGCTAGGAGAGGAGATATTCTGTTCAGTGTGTGTGTTATTTAGTTCAATAACGAGTCTGCTTGGGAAAATTAACAAATGTAAAATACCTTTTAGATTCCTTATTGTAAAAGGGAAGTATGTACATAGTTGGGGTTTTTGGAACTTGTAGTAGGATTCTCTTTTTCAGAATGGCTCCTGCGACATGGTAGATAATTACCTTCATCTGCAGTTCTCCAAGGACTGTGCTCCGTGTAAATCTTGGGGGTGGGGAAAAGGGTGTAGGGAAGGGGCAGTACATTAGACCGGGGACCAAGTACATCATAGCTGAGTATGCTCTAAACTTGTAGCAGTTGCTCTGTGAGTAACCGTCCAGCTTTGTCCACTAGCTCATTGTCACTCACCACTGCTATACTCAACAGGTACCAATAGGACCTGGTTCAGTTCCAGTGTGTTCCAGTTAACTAGTGCTGCCTAAAAAACCACCCAAACTTAGTGTCTTCAAACAATAAGCATTTTATTCTCGTGAGTTCTTTGGTTCAGTGATTTGGATGGTGCACAATAGGGATAGTTGTGGGTTTGTGTTTTGTTTGTTTGTTTTCTATTCTGCAATGTTTGAGGCCTCAACCAGGAAAACTAAGGGCTGGAGGCAGTTCCAACAGCCGGGGGCTGTAATCATCTTGAGTCTTCTTCACTCACATGGCTGATGACTGGGCTGAGATGACTTGAAGATATCACTTAGCCAGACCCATCTACACATGGCCTGTCCATGTGGCCTGGCCTTTTCACAAACATGGCAGCTGGATTCTGAGAGGGGGCATTGTAGAAGACCTAGGAAGAAGCTGCATTTGGAAGGTGCACACAGCATTTTTTCCATTACAGTCTTGGTTCTAAGTGAGTCATTAAAGCCATATCAGATAGGCCATTAAGAAATGTGCGGACATGTTTTAAACTGCAACAGTATATCATGAAGAGATGGCCAGTGCTGTAATTGTTGGCCTTTAGAATTGCTGTATCTTCAACAGAAATATGGGCCCTAAGATCTTGTAGGTCTCCAGTGAGCAAGGACACAAAAGTGCTAATGAATGCCCTAGGCTTCTGTTCTGGTAACAAAGCACAAGTATTGGTTTGTACCAGCAAAATCTGGCTCGTGTCGTCAACTCTGACCTTATGTCTTTGCTTTCAGTGCCCTTCCAGCCAAAGACTACCAGGAACACACATGTATCTGAACAGGTTGGATTTAGTACTTTTGCAGTAAAGCAGAATACACACCAAGGGGAACTGTAGGGTGTGTCAGTGAGAGAGTGTTTAGAACCCATCATGGGGTTTAGGCTTTGGTTGGATAATTTGGGAGAGGGCCTAAGAAACTGGAGTTTCACTCTAGATTGGATATGGTCAGGTATTCAATGACTAGGTATTTCATGAACTATAGGACAGGTGGATATGGAGGAGGTTCTCATTTAAGAAAAAAAATCACACTTAGCAGGAGAAGATGATACTTGGTATGAAGGAGTAAAAACTTGTTCAGGACTGAAGGACTGAAAATCTGCTCTCACTGAAAAAGAAGTACCCTTGCTGTTAATCAGTCTGGGAGGACAGACACAGATAAAGCCAGCTGCAAAGTTAACAGGACACATTTTCCCCAAAGTCATGCAGTTTTAACTGCCACCGTGACCCTTTGTATGGCCACTGCTTTGTTACCAATGCTGTCTTCAGACCTGCTTTGCTATCCCACCCATCTATTCCTGGGGATACCCAATTGCTAAATAGTCCTCCCCTCTTGACATCACCACATCCCTAATTAATCCCTGCTTCTAATTTTGCTTCGGAAACAATATCCAACACAGAACCAGTATCCCTTCCCTCAGAACTTGCTCAGAATCCTTCAGCAGGAGTCCACATCTTACCAGTCGGTGCCCTCTGACCCCTGGTATAGCAGGCCGTTTGTTTTTTCTCTGGAGTTTTCTCCCTTGCTTACAAGTCCCTATTTTAAGAGCCTGCTGGCTTGAGGCTGGTGATCTTTGGCTGACTAGACTTTGGTATACGTAAATAATTTGAGGTCACGTATACTGCTACTGTGTTGTCAGCCTGGCAAAGCACCAACCCTGGTTGGACCTGCTTCACCCAGGCGGCTGGAGGCCATGTTTTCTGGTAGGTTAGTGCCAGTGTAAATTCATAATCGCCACCTAGGCTGTCAGCACTGCCAGCGATCTGTGTTTATTACCTTGTTTATCTCAAACTCTCCACTCTATTTGCTCCTCATCCCCTAAGGACTTGCTTCACAGAAGAAATTGGGCAGATGTATACAAATGCATCTGCGTTCACTTCATTTTTCCTCTTGTACAGGATGTATCCCTCCTCTTAAAGGCCAAGTATTCCACATGTGCCCAAACCTGTGCCCTCTGACTCATGAACTCTCTTGTTACTTAGTCTGTACTTTTTCTTTTTTTTAACCTCTTTGCGTGAGCTGTCGAACATGTCATTCTTCTTGAGAGAAATCTGGCCCTTAACATTTCTCTCCCAACTATAGTTCTATGCTTTCTAGTGAGATTTTTCAAATATCCCATTTTCTTCTACTTCCTATTTGCCCTTCAAACACATAGCTTCTGCTGCCACTACATACAACAGCTCTTGCTGATTACATTTATGCCACTAAATCAAGTAGACACTTGATTCTTTAGCTTGTTCTCTAGGCAATATCTGACACTTAAGTGACACCAAAATTGAAAACCTCTAGGCACCTGGAATAGAATAGCCTTTCTGGCTTTATGTGGTTCCCCAGTGTTTGTGGGATTCTCTTCCCTTAGCTAATCTATTGAGTATTGATGTTCCTCAAAGCCCACTCCTAAACATTTTCTTCTGTCACTGTATCTTTGGGCTATTTAATCCTCTCCTAAAGCTTCAGTTAGCAGCTATCAACACTGACTTCCGGATTGGTTTGTTTCTACACTTTTGCTAACTTGCCATTTCCACTAGGACGACTCACAAACTTTAAGTCATGCTATTCCCTAAACTTTGTTTTCTTGCATCCCTCTTATTGATGGCACTGCTACCTATCCACTTGCTCCAACAGAACTGCTGGAACTGTTTTCAATGCCTGTTCAGTCATCCCCAAGACTATCGAATTGATCTAAGTATTTCTTGGAGCTGTGCTCTCCAGACTCAACGGTCTAATCTTGAGTCTGAAATGCCATCTCTCCTGTTGCTTTTTCAGACTATTGGGCTCCCCACATCTGTCCCTACATCCTACAATCCATTCTCTACCCAGCTATTCCAGGTATCTTTCTAAAGTACAAATAGCATCATAAAACCCCCTTGTAGTAAACGGTTAACAAATAGGAGGTTCTTAGTCATTAGAGGGGAAAAAAGGTGGGAACAGGATAGGACCTAAGTACTGTGTGATACAAATTGATGTTACTGGTCAATGAAAACATGGCATCTGAGGGTCCCCTTATTATACTTTACATAAGCTTGAAGTCAATTTGCTTATCAGACTTTCAAAAATGGAGATGAATGTAAGGAGTTAGATTTCTCCCCATTCCTTGCTGTTGCTGCTTTTGCTTAAAGCCGTTGTAATAGTTTACCATTGCCTTTTTTTTTTTTTTTTTAAATGTCTATTTCTGAGAGGGAGAGAGAGAATCCCAAGCAGGTCCCACACTGCCAGTGCAGAGTCAGACTTGGGGCTCAAACCACAAACCATAAGAGTCGGACCCTTAACTAAGGCATTCAGGCACCCCTACCATTGCCTTTAAGATAGAATCCATAATTCATAAAACCATAATGATCTAGCCCTTACTTATCTCTATCACCCCCTTCAGGCTTTCTCTCCCCTAAAAGCCTCTCTCCTCTATAACCGTTCTTAAACCAAACTAGCTTTTTAAGGGTCAAGATCTTTCCTTCGGACCTCAGGGCCCTGTGTTACCTCCGTTTGAAACAGTTTCACCCCCACAGTACCTGGCTAAACCTACCTACCCTTTGGATTTCACTGGAAATACTTCCTCAGCCTCAGGTCTGTCCACTACATGCTCTCACAGACCTCTGTATTCTATTTTAGGAACACTTACTACAACTGTGATCAAATTACAGTCTATTCCTTTCTTTCCAGTTCATCTCCAGTCCTCATCTTCTACCCTGGGTCTCACTCCCTGCTTTATTTCTAAGGTGCCCAGCACATAGTAGGTTCTCCATAAATACTTAATGACAATAAATTTATCGGACACATCTACTTGCTACTTAGGAAAAAAACGCAGATACATAGTTGAAAGATATTTTCTGACACCAAATTAGAAAAAGAAGAGGTCTCTATCTTTGACCCAAGTTTTTTTGGTTTTGTTTTTTTTTTTACAGCTTTATTAAGGTATCATTTTTGTTTAGATGAAATAAGCGTTAGTCCACTAAAATCCACCCATGTGGTTAGCTCTTGGCTGAGCTATCAGATGCTGGTCCTCACGGGAGGAGTCACAACCAGGTGGGGCCGGTTCCAACCTTGGAGTATCTGAAGTAAAGATCAAAGAGGAAGCAACCACATTCAGGACTGGGAACGCCCACCTCCCCTACTTCCGGTCCCGTCCTTTGCTGGGCGCTCGACGGATTGGCCCCCGGAACAGAGGGCGTGCCTGGGCGGGACTTCCGGTCTTTTGGAGAGGAAAGGTGCTTCCGCGGGTTGAGGGAAGATTTGAACTGCTGATTTCCTGTGTTTACTTTGCGGGGAGGTGGTTGGAGTTTCAGCTTTTCTCCCGCTACTGACTCGACGAACGTCTCGGCTAAAAATATTCCCCCTGTGGCCTTATTCCTGTGCGCTTGTCACTGTTTTCTCTCATCAAGAAACATAACTTGTTGGTAATTTGTCAGATTCATGAAATATCCATCGAGAAGCAGTCGTGGGCAGACTTCAAGCATTTTGGCAAATTAAAGCAGGGGCCGTTGATTGGCCTTATTTCCGCGACTTTTCATCTCAGAATTGCCGTGTTGAGTCCAAGACGTTGGTGGTTGTTTTGGTGAGGCTTTTTCTGTAACTACATATTGCCATTTTGAAAAATGAGGTCCAATTGATGTCAAGTACAGACTTGTCAAGTACGGAGATTGTTAAATATACTGTGAGGTAATGTACTGGGTGGTGAAAACAAACAGGAATAAGACGGTAAAGATGAAGCTGAAATGTGGGTTGGAGCCGGATTATGTTTTTTTATGATAGGCTGGGAACTTTAAATATTCCACTGTTTCTTGTGTATGCCTGTTATTTAAGTAAATAACAACTATATCTCAGTAACTTTTTTTTTAATTAAAAACTTGGCCAAACATAGAGATCTTTTCCCATTCTATATTTCTATTTTTTTCTGAAATAGCAAGTAGACATCTGAGATATATATTTCTATTTATATGTGTTAACTATATTTCTATATGTTTACATATATGCAATATGAATACATGTATTGTTATGAATATTTATTGTTCGCTAAACGAACAAGTATGTAATCAAGTGTTGTAAAATGGTTGGTATGGTCTGGATAGTGGAAAGTTTCCTATAACAGCAATACTGGAAATGGATTGGAGAGGGAAGAAACTGGAAGAAGGTCCCAGATAGTTGCAGAAATGAAGGGGAAAGTTGATGAACTGAAATGGAAAAGGAGCCAGGTTCATAAAAGAAACCTACCAAATCAACAAGACATGTTATAGGGCTGTGGAGAGAAATATTGCTAACATTGAGATGCCATTAACTTAAATTGCAAATTCAGGAGGAACAAGAATTTTGAAATTCACTTGCTTATTCTTTCATCATTAAATAAATATTTATTGCACCCTTAGTATTTGCCAGCTATTGTTTTAAATGCCAGGGATACAATGGTGAGTAAGACAGATGAGGCCTGGTTTGATTGAGTTTATACCCTGGTGGGCAAAGTCAAAAAGCGACCAAATGAATAGAATCAGTTTTGATAGTGATAGATGCTATGAGTAAGAAAGATGAAATGGATAAAAAGTGATTGGGAGATGACTGGGAACAATAAAGTCAGGCCTTTGAGGAAGTGATATTTAAGCTTAAATGACAAAGAGCCAGCCATGTGATAAGCCAGGGGAAGGACAGGCTAAGCCGAAAGAACAGTGCAAAGGTTCTGATATAGGAAACATCCTGTTTTAAAAACATTAAAAAGGCCAGTGTAACTAAAGTGTCCTGAACAAGGAGAGAGTTATGAGATGACATTTGGAGAGGAAGATGGGGCCAGATTATGTGGCTGTTATAGGCCATGGTTAGGAATGTCATGTAAGTGCAGAATGGTACATTGTGAGCCAGCATGTGATAGATCTCATTTTTATTTTAAAAGATCTCTGTGGCTATTGTATGTAGCCTGGACTTGAGGGAGGTAAGAATGAAAGTGAAATTAGGGGACGTTGCAGAAGTTGCTTTGGTGGGAGTGATCATGTTCCATTTTGGTCATGTGGATTGAGTTTGATTAATTTAGTCATGTGGATTGAGTGGAACATGAAGAGAGGTCTGTCAGGCAGCTGGAAGCACTGGGAGGGATCTGGTGGATTTGGAAGTTCTCTAGAGAGAAGAAATAAAATTGTGTGGCTCTCCTCAGGAGAGACCATATGGTTTAATGTTTACTTATATTCTGACATATTCTACAGAAGATTATAAGCCAGTCATATGTAGCCAATTACATACATTGAAAGGGGGTGAGACTCTTTTAAAAACCAAGGGTGGATGTAAAAGCAACACGGGTGTATATAGTAAGAAGAGATGAAATGGGGACTGAGGTCAGGTCTTGAATCCTTGATTTAAGAGAATGGTGAAAAGGAATGATTAAACTAAGAACAGAGGTAGGGGTGCTTGGTTGGCTCAGTCAGTAGAGCATGTGACTCTTGACCTCAGGATCATGAGTTCAAGCCCCATGTCAGGTGGGGAGCCTACTTAAAACAAAAAAATCAAAAACAGGTAGATGTGGTGGGGTAAACCATGGCACTCCCCCCCCCTGCTTTTTTTAAAAAAGTAAAAAGGCAGAGGAACACAATTCGGTGCAGAGAAAGGTAGATAACACTATCACAGTGACCAGTTTAGTAGGATGAAGACTGAAGTTACTGGGTGCAGGAAGACATCGGTGACAGTTCTGAATCAGTGCAACAATTCCAGCACGAAGGTGGAAGGAAACTGGATTGCAATGGATTGAAGATGGATGGGAATGAAAGTAGATAATGAGTGGATACTTCACTTGAGAAGTTTTTTGGTAGGAAAAAGGTAAACTGAGGAACGTTACTTTTTTCTGTCAGGTGAAAGTTGATCACCTGAGTGGCAAAAGATAATGTTCTAGAAGGGGTTGGGTTAGTGTTTAGAAAGGAAAGTCTTAAAAAGGATGATGTCCTAGAGGGAGGTGGGTAAGTGTCAGAGAGGATGGGGTTGGTGTTAGAAAGGAATCATAAGATTTATTGAACTTGACATTGCAATACTGGGACTGGCAAATGTGTTCCCTTGTTTAATCCTTGCAACAATCCTGTTACTGTCCCTCATGTTACAAATAAGGGAAACAGACAACTTGAGGCATTTAACTAGCCTAGTAAATTGTAGAGTATGAATGGAACCCAACCCTCTAATTCCCCTTCAGTCATCCCTATATGGAAAGCATAGGTGATGACACATTCTAAAGGTAGGGAAAAAGAAATTGAATTCAGTGAAGTAAGAATGAGTCTAAGACACTCTATGATTAATTAACTTGCTCAGTAGTGACATGGAACTTCTTCCTTAATGTCAGACTAGGGACAAAAATCCAGGTATTGGGATTTCTTTTTCAGTACTCTTTTTTCTTAGGCCTGATAGTTTTGGCCTGCCTTTTGCATGCATTACAAATGATTTGCTGTATTCTTATGCAAAGGTGGAATTTCCTTTTATTTGAAATTAGTTACTGAGCATAGAATTTACAGAATTTAAGCTTCCGGAGAACTAAAGCTATTGAAATTGTAAAGACAGTTATAACTAGGTGGGCTTTCTTCTCCCTCTAGGTTATCTTCCCACCCTGGAGTAAAGCTCTAGGGGGTAAGGCATTGTTAAGGTTGTTAATTTCAGATCATTTAAAAGTATGTAAAGTAATCACTTTTCCCCCAACAAAAATAAATGCAACGGAAATATGTTTTGTTTATGTTCTTAGAAAATGCATTCACTTTTTATGATAGAACTTTTGTACATTAAGGGAACAATTTGTGCTACCCTGTTTCCTATTCAGTCTTCTCCTTGGAAGGACATTTTATCCATAGTCATAGTAATGGCAGCTGAAGTGCGAATGGTACTTTATGAAGATGATTCCGTGCAAGTGCAATATGCTGATGGTTCCAGACTACAGCTTTCTCCTTGTGGCTCTGAATTTTTATTTGAAAAGGCGCCTCCTGTTTCAGCACATCCTTTAGAACGACCAGAAAGAATTCGTCAAAGGACACATTTTGTTATCAGCACTTACCGAGTAAGTAATGGCTTAAAAACAACTCTTTTTGGTACCAGAATATTGGTGAGGTAGTTAGAATATGGAAAGTAATTAGTATTCTAGATTACTGTCACTCTGAATTGATTTTCAAATTATTTTACATTTTTTGAAGGTTATGTTTTGTATTTCTTTCTGTAGGAGGAACTACAGCGAGCCCTAGATTTTCGAAATTCTTTTGCTACTTGCCCTTTTTTATCTGAAAGCATCATACCTTCTGAAAGAAAAAAGGTAATTTTTTAAAGCTTTTTTATAAGTAATATTTGAGGACAAGTAATTAGAAACAGGTAGTTTAATTTTTTTCTTCATGACACTTGGGAATACACACTGCTGTAGAATGCGTAGGCCTATATTGTTCACCAGACTATGATGTTCTGATATGATATATATATATATATATATATATATATATATATGTATATATTTCCATATATATCTTATATTTACATATATATGTGTATATATATATATATATATTTTTTTTTTTAATAAAGTTTATTTACTTAGAGTACGGGTAGGAGAGGGGCAGAGAGAGAAAGAGAGAACACAATCAGGAGAGGGGCAGAGAGAAAGGGAGAGAATCCCAAGCAGGCTCCATGTGTCAGCACAGAGCCTGATGCAGGGTTTGAATTCACGAACCGAGAGAACATGATCTGAGCCAAAATCAAGAGTCAGATGCCCAACCGCTGAGCCACCCAGGCGCCCTGATATGTTATGTACTGATTGAGACCCAGAAGATGCATAGTTCATCTTCCTGACCTTTTCTTTGTAGCCAAAGATTATACTCAGAATTTTTCAGATTAATGACTTTTTATTTTATATTCATATTTTTCTGTTACTAGCAAGGATTTTAGCCTTCTTCCTTTCACATCTGGGTATGAATTAATTTACCGGAACACTGGACATTTTATTTTTATTTTTTATTTAAGGAAACTCTACACCCAGCATAGGGCTCAAACTCACAACCCCAAGCTCAAGAGTTGCAAGCTCTACTGACTGAGCCAGCCGGACGCCTCTAGGTTGATGACTTTTTGATTCTCAGAGGTGTCAAAATTAAGAAATTATGTGGCTGTTTTCAGTAGTTTATGTGCAGTTCGTGTGTAATAGAGATGTGTATATTTGTAGGTATACATATTTTATTTTTTTGCTTATGTTCTATTTTGAACTTTTTTTAATGTTTATTTATTTTTGAGAGAGAGACAGAGAGACAGAGCTTGAGCAGGGGAGGGGCAGAGAGAGAGAGGTAGACACAGAATCTGAAGCGGGCTCCAGGCTCTGCGCTGTCAGCACAGAGCCCAACGTGGGGGTCAAACTCACAAATCACGAGATCGTGACCTGAGCCGAAGTTGGACACTTAACCAACTGAGCCACCCAGGCGCCCCTGAACTTTTACGAATAATAATAATGATAGCTGTCATTTATTGAGGATTTACTATGTGCCAAGAAATAGGAATGATATTAAAAATATTTAATAACACCAGTATGGCATGGGTCTCTGATAATCAAAGTGGGTATTTAGCCAGTCAGAATAGGTATATTGGCTGGATGTCATCCCCTTTATATATAGCTGAGGGAACTAAATCTCAGAGAGTTTACCTAACCTTGTTCATGGACATTTTCTAAGAGGTAGTCAGGATTTGAACTCAGTCTATTTGACTCTGAAGACTGTCTTCTTTTTTTTTTTTTTAAGACTATATCTTTTAATTACTTTCCACTACTCGATAATGACAAAGGAGCCAAGAAAAATCGTAAGCTGTCATTTAGTGTATAAGGCTATTTTTCCACTATCTTTTGAGTAACTTTATTTGTTGAAACTGCAGTTTGCTGCTGATAGGGTTATTAGATAATCTAATTCTAGAAGAGAGAACTCTCTTAACTGACCACCCTTACAAGCCAGCTTTGCCATCAGTGAATACTGTACTAACATCTGTACATATAAATAGCAGTGTAGGTTTAAGAGGCTTTCTTTTCTAAATTTAAAGTTTTATATAAATGAAAGCTGAAATGTTTACCTGTTCGCAAAATTAATTGGCTAAAAGACCGTTAATGTGATAACGGCTGGTTTTATCTTATATGGAGAGATGCCATAGTTACTGGCACCTGTCATGAGTCTGTGCTATTGGTCAGGATCAGTTTACTTTTGAGTAATTCAGTTTTTAAAAATGTTGCTTTTTTTAGGGGCACCTGGGTGGTTCAGTTAAGCGTCTGACTTCAGCTCAGGTTGTGATCTCACAGTCCGTGGGTTTGAGGCCCGCGTCAGGCTCTTTGCTGACAGTTCAGAGCCTGGAGCCTGCTTTGGATTCTGTGTCTCCCCTCTCTCTGCCCCTCCCATGCTCATGCTCTGTGTCTCTCTGTCTCTCAATAATAAATAAACGTTAAAAAAAAATGTTGCTTTTTAAACAACCTAGAATTTTTTATTTAACTTAATTAATTAATTATTATTTTTAATGTTTATTTATTTTGAGAGAGAACAAGCTGGAGAGGGGCAGAGAGAGGCAGAGTGAGAAGAATCCCAAGCAGGCTTCATGCTGTCAGCCCAGAGCCTGACATGGGGCTTGAACTCACAAACTATGAGATCATGACCTGAGCCAAAATCAAGAGTTAGACACTTAACCAACTGAGCCACCCATGTGCCCTGCTACCTAGAATTTATTTTAGCATATGGTATGCTAGGTGCTTTCTAGGATAGATAGTCTTAGTGTATTTGCTAACCCTTTGAGAGTACCATTTATTTTTATTTTTTTAAGTTTATTTATTTATTTGAGGGAGAGAGAGAAGGAGAGAGCTTGTGCGTGCTTTGGGGAGAGGCAGAGAGGGAATCCCAGCAATCTTTGTGCTGTCAGAGCAGAGCCTGAAGTGGGGCTTGAACTCATGAACCATGAGATCATGACCTGAGCCGAAATTAAGAGTCAGACGCTTAACTGACTGAGCCACCCAGGTCCTCTCTAGTACCATTTATTAAATCATTCTCCCTTTCCCTCCTTGTTCTGAAAGGTTATGTTATTACGTGTAGCATCTTAAGATGTGGTTGATTCTGTTTCCATATTACCTGAGTTGCTCTGTCAGTGATTTCTATACTAGTTCCATACTAATCATTTAAGTTATGATTGCTTTTAATATAGTATTGTTTGTAGTGATGTTTGTACATGGTAGTTAGTGCTGGTCTTCCCTCAGTATTCTTTTTCAGAGTAGGCGTTTGAGAAGCGTTGAAAATCTTTTTATTTCTGATTCATTGAACATTTTAAACAAAAATGTCTAACGCTAAATATAGTCAGGATAATTTTTTTATTTTTCTTCTCATTCTTTTTAAAAAATATCGATCGATTGATTGATTGATTGAGAGAAAGAGTGCACACATGTGAGCATGGGAGGGACAGAGAGGGAGAGAGAGAATCCCAGGCAGGCTCCACAAACCTGTTGTAGGGCTCTAGCTCACAAACTGTGAGATCATGACCTGAGCTGAAATCGAGAGTTAGATGCTTAACTGACCAAGCCACTGACAGGCACTCCTTTTCTATCTCTTTCTCTCTTTTTTTTAATGTTTATTTTTAGAGAGAGAGAGAGAATGAGAGAGAGAGAGAGAGAGAGAGAGAGAGAGAGAATGAATGAGTAGGGGAGAGGTAGAGAGAGGGAGACAGAATCCAAAGCAGGCTCCAGGCTCTGAGCTGTCAGCACAGAGCCTGACACCGGGCTCAAACCCATGAAGCTTGAGATATGACCTGAGCCGAAGTCAGACGCTTAACCAAATGAGCCACTCAGGCGTCCCTTCTCTCTCATTCTTTGTGTGTGTGTGTTTTACATCTCTCTCTGTAAGAGAGATAATCTTAATATCAAATATTCTTTAGAAAACCATATATATAGACCAACACCTGGCTCTCCATTTTTCATTCTCTCTAGATAGTAAAACACAAACAAAACTTTTAAGAGCTTTCTTATACAATATGTAAGCATCGAATGTATGGAAACATTGGACTGCTGGCAAAATACTCCCCGTCTCTCTTTGTCTCCTCAACTCAGCGTATCTTCATTGACTTCTCAGAAGTCAGATGGCCCAGTCCTGATACTGATGATGGCATGCTGTGTATGCAGAGCGGCACCGTGAAGATATCATCATTAGATGGGCATGCATACCTTTGTCTGCCGAGATCGCAGCTTGAATTTACAGTACATTTTTTGTGTAAAGTAAGCCAGAAGCCAGATTCATCTATAGTATTGTCAGAAAAGAAGATTCAAGCCAGAAAGGACAAACTAGATGAAACAGCAGGCAAAATCTGTACATATGGAAGTTTATCAAGACAGAGACTGAAGAATAAAGAAAACGAACTTTACTATCAGACCATGAAATCCAAGGAACCTTTGGAGAAAAAGAGCTGTGTAAATGGAGCCGAAGGGAGTGGCGAGCCACCTCTGCCTGGTACAAAACACACGTGTGTATACACGTGGGTGAAACAATGCTGGCCTGTGGCCTCCTGTCCAGAGGAATGGAAATATCCCTTGTCTTTAGCACTGCATTTGCATAATAAAATCAGCAGTGTGTCTAGAATTGATGCAGCCATCACCCAGAATAAAACTTTGACTTCTGATATTTCAGAGGAAAGAGGAAAAGAGGTTTCTGTTCTTCCCAGGGCCCTGTTACTCAGCTGTCCTGTCCCACACCTGCACAGGTAATGGAAGAACGGCTTATTTGTCATAAAGCTCTTGTCAGAGCCAGTCTTTATCTAAAGATAATTTTTCTTTTGTAATCATCTGCTACCATTCATAAGGAAAGTTCACTCAGTGAGCCAAAACTTTGCTAGTAACCGATAGTAAAGAATTTCCCTAGCCAATGTGTTCCTTATGTGTCTTACTCTGTGTCCACGCATTGAGTGGTTATGGAAGGCTGACTATACGCTATATACTTTGTTAAGCACAGAGACTATAGAGATGTCTAAGCTATAGTCCCTGCTTTTTAGGAGCTTAGACTCTATTAAGGTCACTGTCACTGACAAGATGGTTAAAGTGTGGTAAGTAGTGGCACAGGGCTCTGGCAGTGAGCACAGAGAAGCCTCAGCTGCACCCAGTGGAGCCCGTTACCTTGTAGCTGGAGCATGGTTCCGACCAGTTGATGAGCATGGGTTCTTTCTTTCATACCTAGTCTCAGAGGCCACCCCTGTCTTTGGTTAGCTGACTATAAATCTATTTATGGAAATTTTTTGAAAAAAGGGGTAAACGTGGAGAAGCCTCTGAACACCAAATATAAACCTTTTCTCTCCCTAAGAGGTGAATAAGCTAATGGTTACAGATTTGTAACATGAACTTCCATAAGTAGTAGAGTAATAATGGTAATAGCTAACACAAAGCGCGTATGTGCCGGGCACAGCTCTACTGTAGCTACTTGATTCTCATAGTAGCTCCATGAGGAAAGCACTGTCATTGCCCCATTTTGTTGAGGAATCTGAGACACAGGAACGTGAAATAATCTGAGCAGGGTCACGTAGCTAGTGCTTGTAGAATTGGGGTTTGAGCCCAGGTAGTCTCCCAATATGTATGTATTTTTTATTTAAATACATATTTTAAATATGATTTTTCAGGCTGGTCATGATTATTTGGTTAAAATTGAAAGTTCTAGTATTATAAGTACACACTGAAAGAGATTTAGGCTTCTAAATTAACAATTTTCAGTAACTTGCCACTAACTTTGGATTAAAATCCATTATCTTTAAACATGGTTTAACAGGCCTTCCATTTTCTGGTCTCTTCCTACGTCTATGATCCTCACCACGTTTGCCCTTGCTTTTTCTGCTCTTGCTAAACTGGACTTTTTACAATCTCTAGAATGCCTGTTCAAGCTTGGTTTCACCATTGCACCCACTCTTTCCTCTGCGAGGAGCACTCCTTTACCTTTCTCAGTTTGCTGACTTGTGCACGTCTTCTGGTCCCAGCACAAGCCTTTCTTCCTTAGGGTGGTTATCCCCAAGTTCCTAGACAGGATTAGGTTCTTCTACGTGTCCATAGCATCCAGTAATTCTCTTTTCTTTGTGTTCAGTGTTTACTACTTAACATCCCTGCTTGATAGGAATCTTCCCTGAGGGCAGTGACCATGTCTGCTTTTTTGGGTGTTATATCTGCAGTGTGCATAGCATAGATATTGCGGGAAATATTTGTTGTTTGGATCCTTAATTTATGTAATTGTGCTGAGATTGAATAAGAAGATTGTTAAAAATACTGAAGGAAAAAAATCCATGGAAAAATAGGATTAGTTTTCAGTTCCTTCATACACTTTTATATTAATTTTTACTTTTCTTGGATCTAACAAGTTAAGCCAGAAATAAATGTTACAGTTGCCCTATTTGGTTGATTTCTAAAGGTAATTTTGTTGAGCAACCAGAATTAATAGCTTGTATTTTGTCCTTCACAGGTGGAATTTTTGTGATTCACTTTCACAAGGACAGTTTGATGAAGAATATTCCTATCCTGAACTAGTGAAAGTGGTTTGGTACAAAGGTGTGACTTATCGGTAAGGCACCAGTGTTGGAAGTATTTAGTGATGTCTGAAGGGATGGGACTAGTCTTGCAGACAGACTCCCACAAAAGGACACAGTTTGGCTAGGGCCATCATTCTTATGTTTGGTCCTACGTTTTATAGGTCTTAAAACTTAGTTTTATTAGTGCACACAGGAGTCTTGTGACTAATTCACATTAACCATATTCACAAGATTTTTGTGACAACTCCAGAGCCAGTGAGGCTTAGTTTTGCTACTGAATGAAATACTTAGGTCAGTTATTTAGGATACCCCTTCCAAGCATCGGGGGATCTAGTTGTCTGAATTAGTCACATCAAAATGTTGCCTATTGAGCATGGAATTAGAGAAGATTAGAGGCTCCTCTGTGTCTGCACTATTCCATTGAATTATCCCTACCCCACCACAAAGTACACCTCTCTAGTGACTAGAATACTAATGTTGGCTAGATTCAGGGTTTTACTTCTATAAATAATGCTAGAATAGCATTGTAAGATTTTGTTCTTAGGGCTTTCCTTTTCTTGCATGAAAGCCCATCCCCTTCTGACAATATATTCTTCATATATTTCTCAGTAAAAACTGACTTGGCTGAAGTTTTGTACATTATATATACCCACTACCTTGATTATACTTGGCTACTTCAAATATGATTAGTCACCTTCTCTTAGGGATGGCTCCTTTTACACATGGCTAATCTCATTCATCAGGTATAGATTCTACTAGTTTGATTACTAAAGGATTATCTTATTTTCAGGCTCTGGTGTTGTCATATTTAACTCCTTTGCAGTGGGCATTTCTTTGGTGACTAGTATATGCCAGCTACTATGATTGGCAGAAGGGACACCAGGATGGTAAGATGCCTGACCTCCAGAAACTAGGCTTAGCTGTTGAAATAGATACATTAACTGATTCTGTGTGTTCTGTTTATTTTTTGCAAAAAATTTAATTTAGCCAGTTGGGTGCAAAGTATGAAATTATCTGTTTTGCTGGATAGGCAGAATTCCATATAGTACTTTGCTTTATTATTTTTTCTTTTTTGATTGCTCTCATTTATGTTTTAATCTTAATTAGAAAAAAAAATTTAATGATTACTTTTCTTCCTTAGACTTACCCATAAAAATGTGAACTCAATAGAGATTTATCCTGGAGATGGCTCTGTTTTCAAATCTGAGGGAGCTCATTTTGGGAGCTATTTTACTTATTATTCCATTCAGGAACGATCAGAAGAGGTAAGCTGACAATGAGTTTTCAGCTCAAAAAGGCTTTTGTATATAGCTCTTTCTAAATAATTCTGAACATACATAGGAAATTTGATCTTTATATAATATTGCTTGCCTACTACTATGCAGTCTGGAGAGTTAATACAACGTTACTGCCAGCTGTGGCACAGTGATTACTAACCACCTTATGTTTATTGCATTCTCCTCCTGTATTCTGCCAGTCATTTGCCTAAGTAATTTCCATTTATTTTTTTTTTTTAAGATTTTATTTTTAAGTAATATCTACACCCAAGGTGGGGCTTGCACTTACAACCCCGAGATCAAGAGTTGCACACTGTACTGACTGATCCAGCCAGGTGCCCTAATTTGTGTTTAAATCAGAAGTTAAATTTAAATTTCTTATGTCATAGAATTCATCAATACTAAAACCAGCAGCATATCTTTGAATTAATATATGCACATTAAAAGCACATTCTTTTTTCCCCACCATGTAATTATTTGCATGTTTAAAATACCTCTTAACTCCTGAATCTTTATATACAAGTAGAAAGTTGAACAAGGTTGTTCTCTGTTGTTGAAATAGTGAAATATAACGATATATTTAATATATCAGGCCGAAATGTAATCATATGGATATATTGTCAATAGTCTAAATTTGCTTGTTCCCAATCTGACATTTGACATCCACCCTTATGTATGGATCACCATGGTATCACATGGCTTTGCTTTGCAGAATGGAACATAATATATATGTTTTCTTTTTATATTACAGTGTGGAATTTTGGGTGATAAATTGTTTATCACTTGTTCCATCTGTACTTCCACTGCTCCCTCCACTCCCTATTTATTTTTAAGTAAATCCCAAATATCTGCATTCATTAAAATTTTAGAATGAATATTTCATTCATTTTATATATGTGTGTGGGGGGGGTATGTATCTGTGTGTGTATATATATATACACACACACACACATACACACATACACACATACATACATACATGTATGCAGATTCCCCACTGGGTCCATTTGTAAGAAAGTATTCATTTATTCAATCAATACATCTTAACTGAACCTTCCTAGGCAGGCACTCTGCCAAACACTGGGTGAAGACAAAGAACTCCTTCCCTCAAGGGTTCAAAGTTTAGTAGTCAGACAGGCCAAGAAGCACATGAAATGAAAGCATGACCACTGCTGTGTGTGCGTGTGCGTGCTTGTGCGTGTGTGTGTGTGTGTGTGTGTGTGTGTGTGTGTGTAGTACATGAGATCATCAAGTAAACAGGCAAATAGAGTGGGTGTGTGCAGTTACACTGCTGACTGCTGTGTATTGAGAGTTTGAAAAAGTACAAGATAAATACTGTACATCTTCCTGGAGCTTCATTTTTACTCAGAGGTGTCAGGGGGAGGGATGATAATTTTCATACTGAAGCAAACATATCATGGAGGAGAACATGAGCTTTGGGATAAAACAGAACTTCCAGATGACCTGTGCCTTTGTGGTAGACTGCTGAGGGCTTCACTCTCAGACCTCTGTCCACTTGAGTAAGAGATTTGGAAACAATTGGCTGTCTTTTCAGGAGAGAATTATTTGCTTCTTACTTTAACCCATACTCTAAAAATAAATTCCAGAAGGGTTAAAGGGCTAAATGTAAGAAACCAAAGTTTATCATTGTTAGAAGAAAATCTAGAAGAACAGTGTTTATAATCTTGGGGGAGGGGAGGTCTTCTTAAATACAGTACAAAACACCAGAAGGCACAAAATAAAAGTTTGGTAACCTTGGTAAACTTACGTTAAATTTTAAATATTTAATTTTTGTTAAATTAGATAAAGCCAAAAAGTCAAAGGTCTGGAAAAAACTATTCTGTACTATAAATCAGTAATAAAAAGACCAAAAAAATAAAAACCTCTCATAGAAAAATGAATAATGGTTAAGCCATAGAAAAGGCAATATAAATAACTTATAAACTGCTTGCATCAAAGAAATGCAAATTAAAATAACAACAACATAACATTTTTCACTCATCAAATTATCAAAAGGTTGTTAATATCTATTGCTGGCAAGGGTGCGGGGAAAAGGGTGCTTTCGTAGTACTGGGTTGGAGTGTAAATTGATTTAGCCTTCGTGAAGGACAGTTTGATAATACCAAGTTAAATTGGCTAGAAATTCTGCCTCTAGGTATCTATCATAGAAGAATATTAACACATATATATACAAAGAAATACAGCCAAGGATATGGAGTGTGGCATTGTTTGTAGGAGCGAAACACTAGAAGCAATCTAAATGTTCCTCAGTAGAGAGATGGTGAAATGAGAGATGGTCAGATTACAGGGTGCTTTTGTGGTGGCTTAAAAGAATGAGGAAGACATAGATGCATAGAGAGATGGAAAGATCTTCAAGGCACTGTGAAAAAAGAAAGTTGCAGAAGAACATGTACAACAATATCTTCTGTGTAAAAAACAAAAACAAACCCCAAACCCAAATATGTTACTGTGTATAATACACATGTAAATGCACAGGGAAAGATTTGGGCAGGTAAAAACCAAACTGAAGCAGTTACTTTTAGGCGGGAGGAGCAGGGAGTGTGGGATTTTGTGAGGGAGGAAAAGTAGGGAGGGACTTAAATGTATTTTCTTAACTTTCTTTTTTTCCAAAAACATAAAATAAAATAGTAATGTACTGTTACTTGCATAATTAAAATTCTAAGTAGGAAAGATTGTCAAGGGCTCATGATGTAAGTGCTCTCATAGAGATAAGAATGTGGTGCTTTAGGACCACATAAGGGGAGGGGCACCTGACCCAATTTTGTAGAAAAGTCAACTGCAGGAAGACACGGCTGAGCTAGGAGATTTTCTTTTCCTTTCCTTTTTAAGTAATATCTACATCCTGTGTGGGTTTCAGACTCACAACCCTGAGATCAAGAGTCGGATGCTGTATCGACTAAGCCAGCCAGGTATCCCCAGGACCTATACTTTTAAAGGAGTTATACAAAAGAGGGATGAAGGTTGGAGGAATATATCACTGAGGGAACTACTTGTCCAACTCTTTGCATGTCTGGCTTCCTATCATTAACATTTCTATTTAAATGTCATCTCCTGGGGCACCTGGGTGGCTCAGTCGGTTAAGAGTCCGACTTTGGCTCAGGTCATGATCTCACAGTTCGTGAGTTCGAGCCCTGCATCGGGCTCTGTGCTGACAGCTTAGAGCCTGGAGCCTGCTTCAAATTCTACGTCTCCCTCTCTCTCTGCTCCTCCCCTGCTCATGCTCTGTCTCTCTCTCCTTCAAAAATAAATAAAAACATTACAAATAAATAAATAAATGTCATCTCCCAACTGTCCAAATTAAAGGAGCTACCTTTGACACTATCATGATACCCTCCTCTTTTCTTCTTCAACTTTTTTTTTTTTTTTTTTTTAATTTATTTTTGGGACAGAGAGAGACAGAGCATGAACGGGGGAGGGGCAGAGAGAGAGGGAGACACAGAATCGGAAATAGGCTCCAGGCTCTGAGCCATCAGCCCAGTCCTCTTTTCTTCTTCATAGCAATTAGTGCTATGTGACATTTTCTTACTGATCAATGTTTGTTTGCTAACCCACTCTAGAAGTAAGCACTGTCTTGTTCAACGCAGTATTATTGCTAGAGCATAGAACAGGTAGATAAACTCACCTAACTGGAGGCTAGAGCCTGGGGCAAGGATGGAGTGTTGAAGGAAAAGAAAATGCTATAGATAGAGAATGCTGTAAAGAGAGTATTGAGGGGAATTTCCAGGGAAGAGACTAAACCACTAAGTTGAGCCAGCTCATAAATGGGGCATGAGAAACCATACTGCTTTTGCACAAGTGCTGAAGGATTAAAATATGGAAGTGACATCATATTTTTGCTAGGTCATTTCAGAGGAAGATAAACTGGAGTGGGAAAGAGATAGTAGACCAGTTAGAGGACATTGATAGCAGTTCAGGGAAGAAAGTATGAGGAACCAGGCAGTGGTAATGAGAATGAAAAGCTAGGAATGGACACGAATATTAAGGAAACAGAACTGATGACTGACTGGATATTGGGGATGAGGAAGGGGTTGAAAATGATGGCAAATTGTTGAATAAATCAATGAGTGGTGGTGCCAGGCTCTGTGTTAAACCAAAATTTTATCAAGTCTAAATTGTTTTGATGACGGTTGCTTTTGATCTTACCAGGAGGTGTCAATAAAACATTTAAATTCTTTTATATCTCAAACTCACCTACCTGAAAGTAAGATACTCTTAAGATGCATCCAGATTTCAAAGAGGCTAAATTAGGAAAACTGAGTATCTTAGAATTGAAATAGGGTAGTGGAAAAGACAAGAACTCTCAAGGAACTCAGTGTCCAATGAAGAAAGATGTAAATAGTTAAAATGCATTAGTTTGAGTGCCTATCATGTACTAAGGCACATTGCTAACAAATGCTAGGGATTCAGACAGAGGTCAGAAGAACAGATACAGCCCCTACCTTCAGGAAGCCCCATTCTAGCAGGGAAGACAGACACTTAATAAAAAAACTATGAAATTGAAATTATGATGAAAACCAAAAAGCAAGAGTGGTGGGTGCGGTGCTTGTGGACATAAGTAGGGGATTTCACCTATTCTGGGTAATGGCTTCCTGAGAGCAAAGAAACGCAGGAGTTAGACAAAGGAAGATGATGGAGGAGAGAGCTGAGATCCAGGTAGAGAGAACACACCACAGGTAGATCTGAAGTAGAGAAGGAGAAAATGCAGATTTTGAAATGAAGGTAATTCCATTTTTGACACGTTGAAGTTGAGATGTCTTTGTGATATTCAGTGGAGAAGCCTCATAGAGATTTAGATATTCAAGTCTATAGTCCAGGATAAAAGAGGAGGGACTATTTTTTGAGTAACTACTCTATGCTGAATTCTGGCCTGGGTGCTTTATATATGTATTACATCATTAATGCTCAAAACAATCTAGATGGTAGGTAGTATCCCCATTTCACAGGTTATAGGCACTGAGGTTTACAAAAAGTTGCGTAAACCTGTCCGTCATTATAGTTAGTAAGAGGCACCTGTGATTTGAATCCAGCTTTGTCTTCAAAGCCTGTCTTCTCTCACTGATGGTAAAGTATATATGGGGACTATGTTCTCTTGTGGTTCAAATTAGATCTGTACAAGCCCTCAAGCCTTAAAGGCTTAAAAAAAAAAAAAAAAGTCTGAGAAAGGATACTCAAAAGGAATAACAAATTTTTTTTTTAATTCAGAAAGCTGAGCTTGTAAATAATGTTGTCTTCTATAAACTGTAGCGATAGTTCTTCCATTAATAAAATATGGCAAAATTGTATATTTGTTCAATTACAATTGTGTTTTTGTTTTTTAAAGTTTATTTATTTTGAGAGAGCGAGAGCAGGGAAGGGGCAGAGAGATAGAGAGAGGGAGAGAGAATCCCAACCAGGCTTTGCACTATCAGCACAGAGCTTAACATGGGGCTCAAATTCATGAAATGTGAGATCATGACCTGAGCCAAAATCAAGAGTTGGACACTTATGGGGCGCCTGGGTGGCTCAGTCGGTTAAGCATCCGACTTCAGCTCAGGTCGTGATCTCGCGGTCCGTGAGTTCAAGCCCCGCGTCGGGCTCTGTGCTGACAGCTCAGAGCCTGGAGCCTGTTTCAGATTCTGTGTCTCCCTCTCTCTGACCCTCCCCTGTTCATGCTCTGTCTCTCCCTGTCTCAAAAATAAAAAAAAAAAACGTTAAAAAAAAATTAAAAAAAAAAAAAAAGAGTTGGACACTTAACCTACTGAGCCACTTAGATGCCCCTGTTTTTGTTTTGATCTAAAGGGGAAAGGCAGCTTATAAGTTTTCTGCTAATGTGTAGGAAAATTAGTTCTGTTGCTATATTAATTTAAATATAGCCAAAACTTAAATTGGACAGTATGTTATAGGGTATTAGAATATAACTTCTGTAACTATCCATAAGGAATGCTAGACTTAAAAAAAATGGGACAATGGAAAAGCATAAAATACCTTTAAAAATATTATGGGCTTTTGGTTAAGTTAAAATAACTGCTTGCCTTGTCACAATGTAAATACATATTTCAAGAAAAAATAATAATGGCCAACATTTATTATTGAGATATTTTAAATTAATTTTCAGAAAGAAGAGAAAACTTATTCAGTAAATAACCTTCCTCCTGATAGACCAGGAAGTCTGTTCTCTGTGTGTTCTCTAATTAAACAGGCAACCAGGTAAGTTTTTCACATTCACCTGACTGAAGTGTTGTGTCTGAGAACCCTGATACATTTTCTAGTGGTTAGGGTAAGAGTAAGAAATGGTAGGTACAGTGGAAATATGTGTCTTTGGTAAAATCTGTCAGCTTTTCTGGTCTCTTCATCCACAAAATAAGGTAATCACATCATTGTAAGAGTACTGCTGGCTTTGAAATTTAAAGTTAAATGTGGAGAAGCATCCATATATAGCAAGCATGCACAGTTAGGAAGTAAGTGCCTTTTCTCTGGGTGAGTGCATCCTTATGGTGTCTTGGAATCAAGTTAAGGATTTGATGATAATTTAAAATTTTCATATACTTTATTATCCTCAGAGTAATAAAGATTCTGAGAGTATACAGAAGATGAAGTGCAGTTCAGTTCTTCGGTTCATATGTTTTTTTAAAATTCTAATTAATCTGTGGCAGTCAGAAGCATGAAAGTGTATTCCTGAATTAAATTATTAATTTTTTCAAACTTATGTCTAAGCAACTTCCAGAGTAGATTTGAAGGAACAGAATTGGTAATTTGATTTTTTATGGATAGTTGATTCACCTCCCCAGCACTCTTAGACTACACTAAACCTTTCAGGTGCTGTGAAACCATCACCTCCTAGAAAGGAGCACCTGAAAATTGTCTCCATTTGGAGTCATTTCATTACTAAAAATGAGAGGAGTAACCTATGTAAGATTAACACAAAGGGAAGCAATCACCTTCTAGGGGATTAAGGACTTCTGGAAGAAAGGAGTTCCAAATGTATTTTAGTGGAAATGAATTACTTGCCTAACATGTTGTATAGCAGTAAGAATGCATTGCTAGAATTGGAAAATGTGATTATTTGCAAATGTTTAAGCAGTATTTTTCATGTTCACAGAATTCTTCAGCACTGTGCGAAGACAAGGCTTTCTTTAAGCCATAACTATCGTATATGCTGCTGGAAAATGGTATCTTAAAATTATTATTATTTATTTATTTATTATTTTTGAGAGAGAGAGAGTGTACATACGCAAATGCACATGGGGGAGGGGCAGAGAGAGAGGAGACAGAAGGTCCAAAGCGGGATCTGCACTGATAGCAGAAAGCCCTATGCAGGGCTCGTACTCACAAACCGCGAGATCACGACCTGAGCTGAAGTCGGACATTTACCTGACTGAGCCACCCAGGTGCTCCAAAATTATATATATTTATTTATTTATTTTTGAGGGAGAGAGAGAGAGAGAGAGAACTCATGTGAGTGGGAGAGAGGCATAGGGAGAGGGAGACAGAATCTCAGATAGGTTCTACACCTATCTGTACACCTATCTACACCGCAGGAGCCCAGCGCCAGGCTAGGTCTCATGTCCTTGAGACCATGACCTGAGCTGCAATCAAGAGTCAGATGCTCAACCAGCTGACAGATCGTGAGCGGTAGAGGGGCAGGGAGAGAGAGAGGGAGACACAATCTGAAGCAGGCTCCAGGCTCTGAGCTGTCAGCACAGAGCCCAATGTGGGGCTTGAACTCACAAACTGCAAGATCATGACCTGAGCTGAAGACGGATACTTAACTGACTGAGCCACCCAAGCATCCCTATTAAAATTATTTTAAAAGCAAGATTTTTAAAATTGTTTTATTGTTTACATACATACCTCTAAGTTCAAGTTACTTTCATTGAAGTCATGTGAGAAATTCTTTGTAACATTAATATTGGTTTATTCAGAAAAATATCCACTTACTAGATAAACACTGCAAAATCTGGCTCTTATGTTATACTTTGCCTATAATTTGTTTTGTTTCTTTTTTCTCAGTGGAGGGGGAAGGGCAGGGAAATTGATAAGATTTGAAGTATGTCAAAATGTGGTTATTATAAACTATGATAGTACAGTATTCTACTCTGTTTCTATAACAGTAAAAGTAATTTCTTTAACATGGACTTAAAGGAAGTGATTCTCAAACTTTGAATTCTGTATCTGTACTAATTTAATTATAAACCTATATGTTGCTGTACTTCCTAAGTTTTGTCTGTGTTCTAAAATTCAGAACATGGACTTTTCAAAGACTAGAACTTAATCTGCTTGTAATAGACTAATTTGGCTATCCACTTCTGGAAAAGTGAAGACATATATAAGGATTCTACAATATTCAACTTCTGAATAAAGTTGCCTCAGAGTTTATTAATCATTTAAGTCTTATCAATGGATAACTCTCTTTCCTGCTGTTTTTGTTTACTTGGTTTTAGGTACCTGGGATAAATGATAGCAATATACTGCCTTTACTTTTGAGAGAATCGCTCATACCCAGCGTGGGAAGATTTCTTGCATACTCTGATGACAAAGTACATGCTCTCTTTTTAAATGGCATTACTCTAACCCTAAATTGGAATTTCAGCTCTTTTACTGAAAAGAGACAGGTGATTATATTTCATACTGAAATCTACTTTTTTATTGTTTCTATCAGTGGAAATAGAACAAAGAAAATCAAGTACCACACTATCTCAGTTTTATTTTTTGAGATGTAAAATCTGTCAAGAGGCTTTAGTGATCTCATTGGATTTCCTAGCAAAAATCAGAAAGGTGTGACAAATAATCATTTTTATAAAGGCAACTGATTATATAGAGAAGGACCAGAGTGGTGGTTAAACAATACCCATAATCCATGTAAAATATAATCTTTAAATTAGTCAAAATAAAATTTTAATGATTCATCTACATATTTTTTAAATTGATAATGTAAAAGAGGCTTTTGTTGTGAGTTTTGTCTCAGTTTTAGAACGATAAAACTTGTTTTTCCCTCTTTTCTGCTTAAGGTAAACCAAGGTCTCAACTTAGCTTGGTGTAAGTTAACTTTTCCTGATGGGCAAGATCAGTTAATTCAGATTCAACACCCTGGACCATATGAAAGGTACTGAAAAGCAGTTTTAAAAACTATTTTTATGATGGTAAACAGTTTTCTGACAGAGGGGAAGCATATAAACCTATTTAAATGTTATATTTTTAGTTTTTTCAGGTAGATATTGTGCATGTATCATTTCAGCAGATTTCAGAGTTTACAGAAGTATTGGCATCTTGCATAACTAAATAAATCAGATCATTTTTAATCATTTCCATTTGTATTCAAGTGGTTTTTCAAAATGAGTATTTTCGATACACTGGTCTTGCTGTGGAAGTTGGACTGTGGTCAGCTGTGTTAACCATTAATTAATCCCCTGACCTTTTGAAATAAGGTTTGCACAAATAACTAAAGTTATGTATATTTCTGTGACGTGGAATAAAATTAATTCAGTGATGCTTTTTCTTAAGATGGAGAAGATTCTTAAAATCCATTTTTATGAACATGCTTTTTCTCTTTTGGTTTTATGTAATTTGTTGTAATCAGTCTACTTGTGATGTTCTCGGCATGTTAGTGATTTTATTTGAGAATGTTCATGAAAGAATTGCTTTTTTACCTCATGAATTTATTTTCCTGTTGGGATTTATTGCATTTTGGTGTAAATGCTCCAACATTCATTGCTAGTTTGAATAATTTGCCTCAAAAATACAGAGCATCTGTGTGGCTCAGTCAGGTAAGGGGCTGACTCTTGATCTCGGTTCAGGTCATGCCTGATCTCACAGTTTGTGAGATTGAGCCCTGCATCGGGCTGTGCACTGATGGCATGGAGCCTGCTTGGGGTCCTTTCTCTGCCCGTCTCTCTCTGCCCTTTCCCCACTCATATTCTTTCTCTCTCTCTCTCTCTCTCTCTCTCTCTCTCAACATAAATAAATAAATAAATAAATAAATAAATAAATAAATAAGAAAAAATGCAGTGTCTTTGACAAACATTACTATTTGTTTCAGGCCATCACTTGAGATCATTTGTTTTATTGAACTTGATACTTGTTTTGTATATTGAATGAATTATATATAATTATACATTTGTGTATATGTGTGGGAATTAATGGCTGTGTTCTGGTTTAAATTTTAGAAAGCAAATGCTCACTTAGTCTTAATGTGTAAAGACATTTTCATTATAAAACATAATGAAATTTATTTCACTTTGGAGAATTTAGACATCTGAATTTGAATTTTGAATGAAATCCAAGTATTGCTTTGTTCTGATTCTTAAAGCCTGTCTTTATTGGGGCAGCTGAGTGACTCAGGCTGTTAAGTATCCGGCTCTTGATTTCAGCTCAGGTCATGATCTCATGGTTGGTGAGATCGAGCCCTGTGTTGGGCTCTGTGCTGACAGTGCAAAGCCTGCTTGGGATTATTTCTCTTTCTGTCTCTCTCTGCCCCGTCCCTGCTCATGTTCGTTCTCTCTCTCTCTCTCTCTCTCTCTCTCTCAAAAATAAATTAATTTTAAAAAATAACTTATAGAAATATCTTTACTAATCATGAATATGAGTAAATCATTTTATTCTTGATGAATAATGAAAAAAACTTAACTTTTCCATTTGCTTTGAAAAAGACTCAAAAAATTTACCAGTAAATGCCTCACTTTGGAATTTTTTTCTTTATCATTTTTCCCCAAATTGTCTTAATGATTTTCCCTTTTTAAAAAATGTTTTTAAAAATACTATACAACTTCATTTTTCAAATATTTATTTTAATGTTTTCAATCTAGATATGTGACAGCAGTCATATCATGGTGCAGAAGCCTGACCCAGACTAATCAGAGAGACATGCCCACACATTCTTCATCTTCTATTCTTGAAGAAAATTGGTATTTATATTTCTCTTAAACTTTATCTGTGTAAAAGAGTCACAAAAATTAAAAATGTCAAATGGTAAGCTCTGAGACTCTTTTCTGATAGCTTAAGCTTGAAAATAATTTATCTTTAATCAGATATCCAATTTATTGCATTACATCGTATTTTATTTTATCTGAAGTTCAGAAAACTGCATTGCAAACTTCTTACCAAAATGGGTGATTCTTTTTATATGATAAATTCATCCCGAAAACTTTATGGAAAAATTTAAAGCAGGATTTTTAAAATTTTAGCAATATTAAAAGAAGTAAAATGTTGACTAACTTTCAGAAAAAATTGATTTTGAGATCATTTTTATCCTATTAATTACCTCCCCCAAATCAACTGGCAAATCAACAAATAAAGTATTTTAGTCCATCCTACGTGCCCTTCAGTGTGCAAGGGGACTAGAACTGGGCTTCAAAGGAATATTTAGGGAAATGAATAAGATATTTTAGGGAGGGAGCAAGGGTAGAGGTAAAAAGTGTATTTTGTCCTGTGGAGACAGTGAAAAAATGTTTTTATGGAGCAGATGCTATCTGTTAGGGTGTATTGTGGGTTTTGAAGAATAAGAATAGATCTTGTGATCAATAGAAAAGCTCACACTTGATGGAATTACGAGTTCCTAGGTGGAAAAAATGATAGGAAGAAAGGCCCTTAGGAAGGTTAGTATCACTGAGAGCATACTCTGAATATACAGGTATCCCCTACTTTTTGGAAGTTTGCACTATGCCGCTTCACTTACATGAAAGACCTACATTAGCATGTCCCCATTTTTCTACAGCCATACCACCCTGGATGTGCCTGATCTTGTCTGACCTCGAAAGCTAAGCAGTGTTGGGCCTGGTTAGTACTTGGGAGTATGTTCCTGTCTTTGCTAACCAAAAAAAATTCGAGAAGTGTTTTCGCTTTCAAGGAAAAAGGCAAAAAGTGAAAATAGCATTCTGCATTTGTTTAGCAGCGAGCTCTTACACGGAGGCAGCTTGCACCCCCAGCAGGGAGCATGGTAGCTCTGAGCTCCTTACCTGAGAACTACACTCAGCATCTCAGCTTCAGTCTGCCATAGCTTTGAACTGTGTCTGTGAGCCTTTGTGCTTTATCCCAGTTTATTTTGTGCATCCATTAGCAAGATGGATCCTTAGGTGTCAGAAAAAGCCTTAAGAGAGGTTATGTTTTGGGTGTGGGAATGATCAAAACATTTTCCATAAAAATGAATGGCAATTGTTTTTTCACTTTGTGCCATTTAAGCTTATGAACGTTTTCATAGAACACTCTACCATTGGATAGTGGAAGAAACCTGTATTGGAAAAGAGGGATACCAGGAACAATTTAGGAAGCTTTAAAGTGGTTTGTAAGGTGTCTTAGCATAGCATGGTGAAAAAATACAAACATTAAGCCTAATTCTCAACACCTTTTCCTAAGTGACTTAGAGAAAGAGGTCGAAATCAAATCAGTAGATGTTATTTGAATATGTTAGGTATCCTAAGGGTTCAGCTTTCCAGATCCTCCATTCTTCAGCTACAGTCTGTTTGGGAGCAGAAAAATTGCCCGAGTAGCTAGCAAAAAACATAGTTGGGATGAAAGGGAAATTATGTATGACGATAAAATTGGTCACTTCATTGCTCAGCTGACAAAGTTTGTAAGATGCTAGCCTTTTTACATGAAGACTTTGAAGAGGATAACTGTAAAGACAACTAAAAAGTGAGGGCATGAGAGAAGTGCATATTGGTGAGAGCAGCCACGGGTGGAAGCAAAAAGGAGCAGCAGAAAGACAAAGGAATTGAGGAAGAGTAGGGAGAGGAGACGCAGTCCAGTCGCAGTCGCTTACAATAGCTCCATTTCCCTTGCAAAGCCTAACACATCTCCACTCTGATTTGTTTTCTTGTCAGAGAAGGGTTGAAGGAAGAGAAATGACTGCACAATCGATAGCTACCTAAATTGTATTTCAGTATTTTTTTTCCAGCTCACCTTCTATTATTTATTTACTGATTCAACTTCTTAATAGGGATGCTAGTCAAAAATAGTACAGAAGAGAGTTCATAAGAAGTTGGGTCATCATTTGAGCAACAGCACTAAACGTAGTTTGTATTGTTGCTTACAGGCAGAAAAATGTCGTATGTGGAAAAAAAAGATGTTTTTCAGTGATGAATAATCAGCAGGCCTTGGAATAAGTCATATCGAAGTCTTTACCACAGATGCTTAAAATGTTGAAAGATCTCTTTCATCCTTCATCCATAGACTAGAGTACAACGAAAGAGTACAAATTGACAAGGAGGTGAATACATTCCACTGTAGTAAGGCCAGTAAAGCAGACAAGTTCCATGAACTGTGAAGACTTTTCTAGTGACTTGAATAGAGAGATGTTTTAGATATTAAAGTCTTCATTAATTTTACAGTGAGCTAGTTAAGTTACACTATTTTCTAGTTGTGTGCCACTGCTCACATTTCATTCTAGCTTAATGAGGAAAAAGAGAAAGGATACACACGTCAGAGATTCTGCCCTCTACCCATTACCATTTGTCCCAGTGTCTGTTTCTGTGGAACATGGTAAGAGTTAATGTTCATAATGTTAACCCTTCTATTCAAGGAGAAGAGAATATGTAATATACTGTGTTTAAGAAAACAATGAAATGAGTAAGTAGTCTATTCCAGAAGAAACTTAATAGAAAATACTTATATTTTGACACCTAATTCAACTGTAAAAACTTGGCCCCCCAAAACCATCTGTTTCTGAAGGGTTCCATATAAATGAGGCCTTACTTATATGTGCAAAGTACAGAAGAAAAAGAAAAAAATCCTTTCTCCTGAAAAAGACAATCTAGGTATGAAAATCAGAAGGTTAAAGAGTTCAAGAGATTACAATGAGTATATGATTAGTTAACAGTGCTATAGAAATTCAAGGAAGGAGAGAACACTTCTTTCAGAGAAGTGATAGGATTTTAGTAGGTTTTTAACTTTGACTAAACTTGGAGGAGGAAAGAAGAGGGTATACCAGGTGAGTATTAAAAAAGTTGTAGCAGGCGGGATCTGTGGGTAGATAGGTGGACAGAGGAGTGGGGCCTGGAACTCCAGCAGGATATGGCAGAGGGAGAGAAGAGTAGGAAGTCTCCAACAGAAAGCCCCAATTTTAGAAGTGATATCTAGATTTTCATTCCAGTTTGTTTTTGTCTTTTGTTGTTTAGATATCAATCTTTAAAAAAAATTTTTTTTAATGTTTTTTTAGAGAGAGCAAGCGAGCATGGGGGAAGGGGCAGAGAGAGAGGGAGACGCAAAATTGAGGCAGGCTCCAGGCTCTGAGCTGTCAGCATGGAGCCTGATGTGGGGGCTTGAACTCATGAACTATGAGATCATGACCTGAGCCTAACCGACTGAGCCACCCAGGCACCCGTCGATTACCAATCTTTTAAATTCTTGCATTTCAGTAAGAAAGCTACCTTTTTATGGATGTTATACAGTTTATTGACCTAATATTTGCAAATTATCTGTTTGAGCAGATAAAAGTATGTAATAGTGCAGTTTCATATGAGAGTTTTTTTTCTTTTTATTTCCTTTTTTTTTTTTTAACTTTATAATGTCTCTCAAGTTATGGCCATGTACCTGTGCCACTGAATTTCCAGAGTGTAGCATTTTTTTTTTATTGTACTTCAAATAGAAAAAATGGTTATATAAAAAAACTTCAAATAAATAGAAAAAAACAGTTATATAAAAAAAAAGTTGGGGTGCCTGGGTGGCTCAGGTGGTTAAGCATTCGACTTCAGCTCAGGTCATGATCTCATATTTCACAAGTTCGAGCCCCGTGTCGGGTTCTGTGCTGACAGCTCAGAGCCTGGAGCCTGCTTCAGACTCTATGTCTCCCTCTCTCTCTGACCCTCCCCCGCTCATACTCTGTCTCTCTCTCTCAAAAATAAATAAAACATCAAAAAAAAAATTTGTTTTTAAGTTGTGGCAGGAATGCCCGTTACCTTCAAACATCAATACCTGATTCAAAAGTCCTTGAGGTGAGGACTTCTATTCACTTACATTATTCATTAAAAGCACTCAATAGCAGGGAGCCTGGGTGGCTCAGTCAATTGAGTGTACGACTTGGGCTCAGGTCATGATCTCATGGCTCGTGAGTTCGTGCCCTGCATCAGGCTCTGTGCTGACAGCTCGGAGCCTGGAGCCTGCTTCGGATTCTGTCTTCCTCTCTCTCTCTCTGCCCCTCCCCCACTCATGCTCTGTCTCTCTCTCTCTCTCTCTCTCTCAAAAATAAATAGACATTCAAAAAAATTTTTTTAATTTAAAAGTACTCAATAGCTATCAGTTGAATCAAGTTGATTTGTTACTAAATAAAGCCAATATAGAGAGAATTCATATGCTCTACTGGCTGAACCAAACAGGCACCCATATAAAGAGAATTCTTAACTTCTGGGCACTTCTTTCTAAAATTCAAAACTTTATGAAAAAAAAAATCAAGTATGCTTACTTGAAATATCGTGGATATAAAAGATTCAGACAACTATCATTAACTTACTTTTTTTTTTCTTTTTGCACAGGTCTGTGGCCTCTGAACTTGAAAAGATAAAGAAGTTTAACTGTATCCTTTAAACAGAATGTACTGTCCTGTATAATTACTCCCTTTAGGTTCTAGGCTTAATTCATGATTCTGTACTTTATATTAATCCATACTTATATATTCTGGAGCTTTACTGAATAACATTTAAGATGGTAATTTAAGATATATCTTGTCTAGGGGCACCAGGTGGCTCAGTTGGTTAAGCATTCAACTATTTTCAGCTCAGGTTATGATCTCACAGTTTCATGAGTTCAAGCCCCACGTCGGGCTGTGTGCTGACCCTGCAGAGCCTGCTTGAGATTCATTCTCTCTCTCTCTCTCTCTCTCTCTCTCTCTCTCTCTCTTTCCCCCTCCCTCCCTCTCTGGCCCTCCCCTGCTCACCCTCTGTCTCTCAAAATAAATAAATAAACTTAAAAAACAAAGATATATCTTGTCTATAGAAGGTATATCATGTCAACATTTATACTTTTGAGTGAGTTTGAATAGGGCAGGGGACAGTGAACTAGGGTTAAGGTCTCCTATGGAGACTTTTTCACTTATATAATTATATTCTAAATTATAACAGACCTATGTCTGACTTTTTCTTTCTTTTTTCTTAGGATATTTATTATTAAAAATTCTTTTATTTTTAATTTCTGCTTTATTGAGGTATAACTGACAAAATTGTAAGAGATTTAAGGTGTACGTTGTGGTGACTTGACACACACATATTGTGAAAGGATTACCCTGTCTTGTTAATAATGAACACCCATGTCACCTCACATATCTATATCTATATGCCCCATATCTATTCCTTCCTCTCCCCACCCTTTTTTTGGTAAGAACCTCTGAGTTCCATTCTTCTAGCAAACCTCAACCATACAACATAAGGTTATCTACTGTAGTCACCATGTTATACATTAGATCCTCAGACCTTATACAATTTAGAGCTGGAAGTTTGTCTTTTACTAATCTCTATTTTATCCACCCCCACCCCCTGGAAACCATTTTTACTGTTTCTATCAGTTTGACTTTTTTAAAAAATTCCACATATAAATGACACTGCAGTATTTGTGTTTCTGTCTGACTTATTTCACTTAGCATAATACCCTCAGAATCCTTCTGTGTTTTAAATGGCAGGATTTCCTTATTTCTCATGGCTGAGTAGTATTCCATTGTATACATCTACCATCTCTCTCTTTTTTTTTTTTTAATTTTTTATTTTATATTAGAGAGAGAAAGGAGAGAGAGAGACACGTGAACAGGGAAGGGGCAGAGAGACGGAGACAAAATCTGAAGCAGACTCCAAGCTCTGAGCTGTCAGCACAGAGCCCAATGCGGGGCTTGAACTCCCAAGTAGTGAGATCATGACCTGAGCTGAAGTCGGACGCTTAACCGACTGAGCCGCCCAGGTGCCCCTATACCATATCTTCTTTATCCGTTCGTTTGTTACTGGACACTTGGTTTGTTTCCATATCTTGGCTATTGTGAATAATGCTGCAATGAACATGGGAATGCAGATATCTCATTGAGATCCTGATGTCATTTCCTTTGGATATATCTGCAGAATTTGAATTGCTGAATGGTATGATAGTTCTTTTTTTAATTTTTTGAGGAGCTTCCATACTGTTTTCCATAGTGTCTACACCAATTTACATTGACACCAAGGTACACAAGGGTTCTCTTTTCTCCACATCCTTACCAGCACTTGTTAACTATTGTCTTTTTGATGATAGCCATTCAAATGCATATGAGGTGAGACCTCACTGTGGTTTTGATTTGCATTTCCCTGATAATTTGTGATGTTGAGCACTTTTCCATATACCTATTGACCATTTGTATGTCTTTGAAAAAATATCTATTCAGTTTCTCTGCCCATTTTTTTATCAGTTTTTTTTTTTTTTTTTTGCTATTTAGTTGTATGAGCTCTTTATGTATTTTGGATATTAACCTCTTATCAAATATATGATTTGCAAATACATCCTCTGATTTCATAGATTGTCTTTTCATTTTGTTGATGGTGCCCTTTGCTGTGCAGAAGCTTTTAAGTTTGATGTACTTCCATTTGTTTATTTTTGCTTTTGTTGCCTTTGCTTTGTTATCAAATCCAAAAAAATCACTGCCAAGACTGATGTCAAGGACCTTACCCCATGGTTTCTTCTAGGGGTTTTATGGTTTCAGGTCTTATATTCAAGTTTTCAGCCCATTTTGAGTTGATATTTGTGTAGGGTGTAAGATAAGGGTCCAGTTTTTCCAGCACCATTTATTGAAGAGACCATCTTTTCCCCCATTGTATATTCTTGGCTTCTTGGTTGTAAATTAATTGACCGTGTATTACGTGGGTTTATTTCTGGGCTCTCTATTCTGTTCCATTGATCTATGTGTCTATCCTTTTCCCCATGCTATACTGTTTTGATTACTATAACTTTGTAATATAGTTTGAGATCAGGAAGCATTATGCCTCCAGCTTTGTTCTTAAGATTTGGCTCTTTGGGTTCTTTTGTGGTTCTGTGCAAATTTTAGGATTGTTTATTATGTTTCTTTGAAAAATGCTATTGGAATTTGATAGAGATTGAATTGTATTTGTACATTGTTTTGGGTGGCATGGACATTTTAACAATATTAATTCTTCCAATTTAGGAGTACAAAATAGCTTTCCATTTATTTGTGTCTTCTTCAGTTTCCATCATGAATGTCTTAGCATATAGATCTTTCACTTTCTTGCTTAAATATATTTCTAGGCATTTTATTCTTTTTGATATAATTATAAATGGGATTGTTTTCTTAATTTCTGATAGTTTGTTATTAGCGTATTTAATTGATTTTTTTGTACATTGATTTTACATCATGAAACTTTACTGAATTTATTGGTTCTAACAGTTTTTGGTGGAGTCTTTAGGATCTTCTATATATAATATCATATCATCTGCAAATAGAAACAGTTTTACTTTTTCTGACTTGAATTCCTTTTCTTTTTTGCCTAATTGCTCTGGCTAGGACATTATGTTGAATAACACTGGCGAGAGTGGGCATCCTTGTCTTATTCCTGATCTTAGAGGAAAAGCTTTCAGTTTTTCACCATTGAGTATGATGTTAGCTGTGGGTTAGTCATATGTGACCTTTATTATCATGAGGTACATTCCTTCTATACCCAGTTTGTTGACAGTTTTTCTACATCTATTGAGATAATCAGGTAATTTTTATCCTTCATTTTGTTAATGTGGTGTATCACATTGACTGATTTTCATATGTTGAAACATCCATGCATTTCTGGAATAAATCTCAGTTGATTATGGTGTATGATCATTTTAAGGTATTGTTGATTCCATTTGCTAATCTTTTGAGGATTTTTTTTGCATTTATATTCATCAGGAATATTGGCCTGTAATTTTTTTAACATTTATTTATTTTTTCATTTATTTATTTATTCAAAAGCAATCTCTTCACCCAATATGGGGCTTGAATCTGTGACCCTGAGATGAAGAGTCATATACTCTTCTGACTGAGCCAGCCAGGCACCCCGATAATTTTTTCTGACCAGTGTTCTTGTCTGGTTTTGGTTGTCAGGGTAATGCTGGACTTAAAGATTTGAGTTTGGACATACTCCCTCCACTTCTATTTTTTGGAAGAGTTTGAGAAGGATTGGTATTAATTCTTTTTCAGTGCTTGGAGGAATTCACCAGTGAAACCATCTGGCCCTGAGCTCTTATTTATTTGGAGGTTCTGGATTACTGATTCAACCTCCTTATTAGTGATTGATCTATTCAGATTCTCTCTTTCATGATTCAGTCTTGGTAGGTTGTCTGTTTCTAGGAATTTATCTGTTTCTTCTAGGTTGTCCAATTTGTTGACATATAACTGGGCTCATTTTCTTAAGAAACTTTTTGTTCTGTAAGTTCCCACCTCATTCATTTAAATTTATCTAAAGATTTTTCTGTAATCCTATTCAAATAATAAAGTAGCTCTGCAACAGAGGACAGGTTTCTTTTCATTCTAGATCTTTTTTAAATTAAAAAATACAACACATAGATTATTTATATTCCTGTCACTCTTTTGTTCTTTTAGTCCCATATCACTTCTTCACTTAAAGGAATGTTGAGATTTTAATTCTTTTCATCTCCTATCACCAAATTTCCATCCAAATACACACACATACCTACTCTTTCCTTTCTTCTTCTCTTCTACTCTAACTAGTTTCTTTATCAATAAGGGGTAGACTTGATAAGTTCTAAAGTACCAAATCTATTATGAATCTAAGAGACCTTCCTAACAGAGAAATAATATTTTAATATGAAGACCAGGCTTTCTGAAATTAAAAGTACTTATATAATGAAAAATGTGGGGAAAAAACTCCTTAACTAAGCAACTTAGTGTTACTGGAGAATAGTGGTATCCTAAACCAGATTTCCAACAAAGAAAATGAACGGTCATCTGATCATTATGAACCAAAACCTTCAGAAACCTTGCTGGAAGAAGTTAATGAAAAGAGAGTATCAGTGGCATTGAAAAAAACCTCTGAAATCCTTCAAGATATTGACTGTCTTCTATTAAATTCTAAAAAGTGAATCACAAACCTTAAGGATGTTGTTTCAAGTGACTAGTATTACTAGTAAGCCAAGAAATTACATATATTACTTGTGTGCAATGATTATATGAAAAAATGACAGTTAACTTTGGGGGTTACCTAACTTGTAAATTTTAAGATATATATATTTATAATGTACCTTATTAATAAAGAAATATTTTAGAATTTTGAACAATTATTTCATATTTATGAAAAAAAATTTATAAAATCATAGTTGTTACTGTTTTATCTTGCGGAGCATTTACTATTAATCCTCAAGGCTTTTTTTTTTTTTTTTTCCTTTTTAAATATGCAGAATTTTGTGCATTTGGTCATTTGCTCTTTGGTGTCTCCAAATATTTTTCAACAGAACTGCCCAAAGAGAATTAGATCTTTAAATCATACAGGCAATATTGCTTCAAGCTAAGAATTGAGCACTTCATCAAAGACCAATTTTATCTGAATTGGCTTATTAATTTCTCTTGAACATCTGAAAAAAACTGATGCTATACAAGTGTGTGCAACTAAAATGAGCTCATCAAAAGTGCTGTTTATTAGAACCTTGCCAATTGGGAAATAACAAAACCACACACTAAAGAGACTTCAAGATTTGACAAATATAGCAAAAATATTCTGATTAACTTCTGATTTCTAGAAAAGACCAGCTTCTTGACATGGAAGAAAGAACATAGGAAACAAGGAGAAAAAGGAAATGAAGTAGAGCATAGATTAGGAGTGATAATGTCAGTGACTTGAATGGGCACAGTGTTCTCTTGATAGCTTCTCTATGGGCTCCTTGCCACCTTTAAATCTCAGCACCAATTATTACTTCTTCAGAAGGGCCTCCCCCATTAGTCTCTATTACATCACCCTAGTTATTTCCTTTATAGCACATACTGTAGTTGTACAACTTTTGTTTCTTTGTAGTCTAGATCCTTCGCTAGAACTTGAGCTCCATAAAGTCATTCTATAGCCTGTTACTAAACATGGTGTTCAGCACACAGAGAATTCAGTATGTATTGTAGAAATGAATCAGTGCCTTCGGGCTGTAGGCTGACTGCACAGAAAAGAACTAACCCTTTCTCTTTGTTTTGGTTGCAGGAAGCCTTCCATGTTGTTCTTCTATAGCTCTAGAAAGCCTGGAGTATAAGATGTACAATGCTGCCATAAGGGCAATGTGACATTGTTACTACAATTGAGACAAATTGTCCTTATCATGACTAAAAGCACCCCATATTGTGGTTAATGTGTTCTTTTTGATTAGCTTTTAAACTATGTGAGTTAAATTGTGTATCGTTTTCCTCAGTTGAATCTTTTCCACTGGCTAAGGACCAAGAGTGTGGCAAGCAATGAAAAGTTCTATCACCGAGAAACTGAGTCACACTTCAGGGTTTTGTGAGAGGCCTAGGAGTTTGCTTGATATTGAAGATCTCACTTTCTACTACAGAATTCTCTTTCAACTCTATGATTAATATAATCCCACTACTACCCTTGCTTTCCATCTGACACTTGTTCTGAGAAACTGTAGGTAGGAAGAAGAAAGCAATGCCCCTCTTTGAGCCTATTCTTTTGAGCCAGTGCTTCCTAGAGCCAGTGCCAAGCTAGACATCTCCTCGGTGCTCACTCAGGCAAAAGACAGGCTGGGACCTGACCATAGTCCCATTAAAAAGCTGCATCTTGTGAGTTTGGTTAATTAGGGTCAAGCTACATTTTACGCAGTTTTTTCAGCTCCTGTGCGTTTAGCAGTCATGATTCAGCCAGGCCTGCCACTGCTGCTACAATAAAGTGTAGCACCCACTGTCCGCCCACAAAGTGGCGAAGTATAATTATCAAGAATTCCCCAAGGGGGCGTTGGAGCGCTATGGAGGAGCGGCCGACCCGCAAAGCCGCGTGGTGTCTCCGTCTCCTGAAAAACTCTCCGACGCCCAACTTGAAAGACATTTCTCCACCTCTTCGGGAGCCAAGACGGCCTGTGGCTCCCAGCTCAAGCGTCTGAGCGTATGGCCTGTGCCTCCGACATTCGGTGAGGCCACTTCTGCTTTCTCAGCTTTCTGGCCGCCAGGGAGGGTGCATTATGGGTATATCCGCCAAGTCTGGGGCACGGCGCCGGCACAGCCAAGAACGAATGCTCAGGTTTGACAGAGGAAACCAACAAGGCACTTTGCACTTATCCCCCCACTATCCCAAAGGTCTCCTTATGGGGTACGGCAGGAGAAAACTGCAGGAACCCACCACCTCCACCAGCGGACCCCAGAGATTTCCGTTCCGGTCCGTTATGAATGGGGCCAGTATCCCGGCGTCCTCTCGGCGGACGTTTGGGTGTTGCTGGGGCCGCTCTGGCCGGCGTCCGGCGTCTCTATGGTGCCGGCCTAGGGGAGGGAAGAGAGGCGGGGCCGCCGTTTGTGCTGCGAAGGACTTCAACCTGAAGAGCTGAGGGTGGGTGCGGCTGAGCTCCGCGAGGGACTGGGCGGGAAGGGGACGGAGTGGACGCCGCGAAACTGCGTCCTGAGGTGGGAGGCCGAAGCTCCAGAGTCTGGATGGGGTGGGCTTGCAGGGGCGGCGAGCGCGCGGGACGCGAGAGCAAGCGGGGTGTACTGGACCCGTGGGCCGTCACTGTCTGATGGTCCCGGGATCTGCTCGAAGTCCCGGCGTCTCCCTCAGGCTTCGTCGCTCCTTCGAGATTCCATAAGCACCGGGTCCTCCCCTAGGCTTTGTGCCCCGGCGTTTCCCTGGCCCAGGGCGGCGTGGCGGGGGTCTTGCCGGAGTTGCCCATTGCCCTCTTTACCAGGCACGACAGTCCTGCCCGCCCCGGATCCCTGGAGGCGTGACTGTTAAAAGTGTGACACGGTCTCTTCCCTGCACATGGAACGTTTGGTAACGTTGACGCCAGGCCTTCTGCCCCATTTTCTTAATCGGCATTTTTAAGATTATTGCATCACACCAGCCTTAGGAAAGAACGCTTTGGGAATTTGCCGAGATTTGAAATATACTGAGATTCAGAATTGTATGTTTTGTTACTAATAGTGTAGGAATTAAACATTTTATGTTCAGGCTATAAAAAGTTTCTGTCAAAGTGAGGATTTGTGTTTCCTTTCTTTGCAAATTAGCTGCATTAGATTGGGCATCTGCTCTAGGTATTGTAGCATTAAAAATATATATGTATTTGGGGCGTCTAGCTGGCACACTGGGCGGAGCCTGCTACTTGATCTCTGGTTTGAGTTCCAGCCCCACCTTGGGTGTATAGATGACTTAAAGAAATTAAAATTAAAAAAAAAAATTAAATATATGAACTTTTGCAGCACCAACAGTGAAAAAGACTTCTTTGTAAAACAATACTAAAGGTAGTTGTTGGATTTGGGACTACGTTTACCTCAGGTTTTTATAAATATTTGTGTGATGAGAGAGGGAAGTAGGTGACATTTACATGGGGAATTTGTTAGCTCTTTGTTTTGGCAGAAATATTTGTCTAAGATTATTAATGCATCATAGTGTAAAATTAAAGTAACTGACTATGTGAGTTAAGGAAAGATTACTACTATGTATACTTTTTTAAAAAATGTATTTAAAGTTTATTTTAGAGAGAGAGACAACATGAGCAGAGGAGGGGCAGAGAGAGAGAGGGAGACAGAAAATCCAAAGCAGGCTCCAGGCTCTGAGTTGTCAGCACAGAGCCCGACGCGGGGCTCGAACTCACAAGCGGTGAGATCATGACCTGAGCCCAAGTGGGACGCTTAACCGACTGAGCCACCCAGGCGCCCTACTACTATGTATGTATACTTTAAAGTCCCCATAGTTGATGACATTTTACTGTAATGGGATGGGGTGTGGCAGTTTTACCATTGTAGAAAGTGGCTACAAGTCATAAGGAGAAATTTATCATCTGGGTAACTGGTTGTTATGAGATGAGAAGGCATCCTAAATAATATGTTTAGTTCATAGGCTGAGGGTTGCTTCCTGCTTATACCTTGTATTAGTATACTGAAATATTTGTCGAATACCTTGTGCACATTGGGTTTTATGCATGACAGGTTTAAGAGAAAATTATAGTTACTAGTCTTAACAGAACTGCCTAACAAAAGTGACTATGTAGAATAAATCGTTATTTTACGGTTTTTGAGGTCCATTCTACTTATAGGGAAGGGGTAGGAAGTAGAAAAAGGTATGACGAAAAATGGATACACTTGGGTGTCCTAGTCAGAGACAGTAACTAAAAGGACTACATTCATTAAATTTCGTTTTCCAAAAGAAAAAAATTCTCTTTCTCATACTCAGAATCTAAGCCAGAGATGTTAAATATCTGCACTAATAATTGGAGTGGAATAGATGTCAGAATTGTATTTCTGGGACCATAATTATATTCTTTTAACTTTTTTTAATGTTTATTTTTGAGAGAGAGCGCGCGCGCGCGAGAGCCAGAGCATGAGAGGGGGAGGGGCAGAGAGAGAGAGGGAGACAGAAAAGCTGAAGCAGGCTCCAGGCTCTGAGCTGTCAGCACAGAGCCTGACGCAGGTATTGAATTCATGAATCATGAGATCATGACCTGAGCCAAAGTTGGACACTCAACCGACTGAGCCACCCAGGCACTCCCATATTATACCTTTTTTAAAAAAAGGAAACAGGTCCTTGGGTGGCTGAGTCATTAAGCATCTGACTTGGGCTCAGGTCATGATCTCAGGGTTCAGGAGTTCGAATCCCACATCAGATGAGCTCAAGCCCTCTTCCAGGTGAGCTCCTGCCCCACTTCGGGTGAGCTGAGCCCTGCTTCAGGTGAACACCAGCCCCGCTTCTCTTTCTCTCTTTCCCCCCTGCCTCTGCCCCTTGTGGGATTCTCTCTCTCTCTCTCTCTCTCTCTCTCTCTGCCCTTTGCTCACTTGTGCCCTCTCTGAATGAATGAATGAAACAGTATTGTGTTAGATACCTATTACTGTATAACAAATTACCCCGAAACTTAGAGGCTTAAAACATTTAACAAGTATTATCTCACTGTGTCTGTGGTCTCGGACAAGGCTTAGCTGGGTGATTCTGGCTCAGGGGCCCATGTACTTGCAGTCCAGAAGTTTGCAGAGCTGCAGGCATCTAAAAAACTTGACGGGCTAAGGGATCTACTTCCCTCATTAGTCTTTTGTTGTTCTCTCATCAAGCAAACTGTTTTATACTTTCCATTTATAAAATGTATTTCATGCTGCCCCGTTTTGTGTATGTGTTCCTGTTCAAACAACGATATAGTTATAAACAATAAGGTCTTCTTTTTTGGGTCACTTTAAATTTGAATCATCATTTAAATACTTGAAGTGATCTTTTGATGTTTCACTTTGCTCTTAACACTTCATTAGCTACCCTGTCTTTTTAGAATCTGAACTTATGTAAAACACAAGGTTGGTAACATTTAAATATATTTTAGGATGTTAAAAATTGTTTCAAGAGTAAAAGAAGATGGGGGTACCTGGCTGGCTTAGTTAGTGGAGTATGTGACTCTTGGTCTTGGGGTTGTGAGTTCGAGCTCCATGTTGGGTGTAGAGATTACTTAAAAGTAAAATCTTAAAAAAAGAGTAAAAGAGTTTGGATGTAATGCAATTTGCAATTAAGTGGATAATGACCTTTTTTTTGTCTCCTTTCTGAGATAAGATTTGAAAATAAATTTGTAATAAATGCATATACAGTAAAACCTTGTGTTGTGAGTAACTTGTTCTGCGACTGAGTAGTACATGATGCCTAATGTCACATGATCACAAATGAGCCAATCGTTCTTTTCTCTCTCTTTCTTTCTCTCTGCGGGATGGTGGGTGATCGTCTCCCTTGCTCAGATGCTGGGCCTCATGCTGTGGTGTTTGGCAGAAATCAGTGATTTTTCAGAACATTGGAAGGTACCCAAAACTGGCGATAGTGTATTTTTTGTCACTTCAACAGTCCTTTGCTTTTCCATACATGAGTAAGCTTAGGAATGCTTTGCTTCATTCTAGGTCAGGTTGCCTGCAGATAGAGACCCTTTCCTCTGCTGCATTATTGCCAGTTACATTAAATACAGTATATGACAAGAGTTTATTAATAATGTAGTATAGTTGACATCCATGCAAGTGTATACAATGGCCCCCATGTAGAAAAGGATTCCATTGAGCCAGTAGATAGCAGTGATTTCATTAGTGATAGTGAAAGTCATCCTACACAATAACCCTCTCTCTTGTCTCCCTCACACCAGCCACGAAGGTTTTCAAAGGTAAGTGCAGGTTAATTTATTTGTCTTTATATTTTGTATTTTCTTTATTGCTGTGTATTATATTACAGTATTGTAATGATTTTTATGTGAATATTTTTGGGATGTGGAACAAGTCATCTGAGTTTCCAGTATTTCTTCCGCTTTGACATACAAGTGCTTTGGATTACAAGCATGTTTCCGGAATGAGTTATGCTCGCAAACCAAGGTTTTCCTGAATAAGCATAGTTTCAGTGGCAGCAGAGCTTTTCTGTTAGGCTTTTGTGTGAGTGTGCACAGCCTTCCCTCCCACACTCATCTGCCTGAGTGGCCTTCTTTCTCCTTTGGGCTAATTTGCAGGCCACTGCTCACTGAAGGAGGGGAATATTGCTGCCAGTGCAGCACCTCTCTGACTTGGTCATTAATTCAAATTTGTGTGTCCCGATTCCCATCTGCCTAAGTGGATACTGGCATCTAGCTTTGGTTCAAAGGGATATTTTATAAACTTTAAAATTATGTGCACTGAACCTTTAAATATGTTGACTTCTTTATCCATGCAAGTGTCAAGAGTTTATTTGTAAAGTGGAAACAAATGATTCATTTATGGGACTGTAAATCCTCAGGTTTAATTAAAGGATTCATGACCTTGGAGGTATCTTTTGGATTCTTACATTTTGGTCTTATCTCTTGCTTGAAAGTACTTTGAAATCATTATTTCCTCATCCTGGAAGAATCTGTAGACTCAAACCCAATCTTAGTGCTTTTCAGAACAGATTTCATTATTGCAAATGACAAGAATTTGAGGATTGTCATAGACTCCATTATCATTTGCACAGTTGGTCTGTGCAAAGCAAGTCTTCTTCACAATATGAAAGAATTAAAGGAATCTCTATAAGTTTATTTCACCTGGAGATAGAGAAATCTTTTGTAGTCTTTGCATGTGTCAACTAATACATAAATAGGAACAAATAATTTTTATAGTATAAATTTGGCTTATAAGAATTGTATAAAATTTTATTAAGGTTTATTTTAATTTTAATTTTTTTTGTTTATTTTTGAAAGAGAGAGCAGGTGGGGTAGGGGTAGAGAGAGAGGGGAGAGAACGAATCCCAAGCAGGCTCCGCACCGTGAGTGCAGAGCCCGATGCAGGCCTTGAACTCACAAACCGTGAAATCATGACCTGAGCCAAAATCAAGAGTTGGGTGCTTAACCTGAGCCACCCAGGCACCTCTATTAATGTTTATTAATGTTATATATTCTCATATTTTTATTAATACATATTTATGATGTTATAAATATACTTTTACTTTTTAAAAATTATACTTTGAAGAGGCTGACAAGCATCATGGTCTGAGTTGTTTAATGACTTCTGACTAACTTTTCAGAGTAGCTTTAATGGTTTTGTGGTCATAATATTAAGGCATTGAAAATGTTTAGGGAATCAAACAAGGGGAAAAAAGTAATGATCATATGTAAGCCCATGAGTGAGATAGGAGCCAAATGAACAGTCTTCTCTATTTTTAAATGTACAGTATAAGTACATATTTTTAATAAAAAGTAATATTTTACATATTATCTTACAGGCTGCCTTTTAAATGTTAATATTTTGAACATCTTTTCATGTCAGTAAAAACAGAAATAAGTGTTTTTTAATGGCTGCTTAATTGTTTGAAATTAATTTCACTAGTCTTGTATTTAGGACCTTTAATTTCTAATTTTTCCTTATTATAAACAATGCCATACTGAATATCCATATATACCTCTTTGTATTTAAATCTACTTATTTTCTGTGGATAAATTTGTAGAGTTGGAAATGCTGAGTCAAAAATATTTGTTCATTTTTAAATGGTTTTTTTTTTTTAATTTTTTTTTAACGTTTATTTATTTTTGAGACAGAGAGAGACAGAGTGTGAACAGGGGAGGGGCAAAGAGAGAGGGAGACACAGAATCTGAAACAGGCTCCAGGCTCTGAGCTGTCAGCACAGAGCCTGACGCGGGGCTCGAACTCACAGACCGTGAGATCATGACCTGAGCCGAAGTCGGCCGCTTAACCGACTGAGCCACCCAGGCGCCCCTTGGTTTTTGATACATTTATTGTCAAATTGTCCCCTAAAAATTATACCCACTTACACTCCTGCTAATACTCAGTATGAGTGATCATTTCTCTACCACTACTAACAGAAAGTATTAGCAATTTTTTTGTCAATCTTACATTGAAATCTCATTGTTTTAATTACTTTATTAATGCTTATTTACTTTTGAGAGAGAGAGAGAGAGATAGTGCATGAGCAGGGATGGGGCAGAGAGAGAGGGAGACAGAGGATCCGGCGAAGGCTCCCCGCTGACAGCAGCAAGCCTGATGCAGGACTCGAACTCATGGACAGTGAGATCATGATGTGAGCCAAAGTTGGACGCTTAACCAACTGAGCCACCCAGGCACCCCTTATTGTTTTAATTTAAATTCAATTGATTACCAATAAAGTTGAAATCTTCTAGTAATTTTTGATATTTGTATTTCTTCCTTTTCAAAATTGCCTTTCCATAGACATTGCCCGCTTTATTACTGGGGTACTTATTTTTCCTTCTTAATTTTAAGTGCCCTTAATAAAGTAAAACTTTAAATCTTTCTCCATCATAAAGGTTCTAAATTTCCTCCATTTGTCTTTAACTTTGCCATGCACAAGTTTTACATTCTTATGTAGTCATGTCTATCAATATTTTTAAAATAATTTTGAGCTCCCCTCTAAAAGTCTACCTGGCTGAACTATGTAGAAGTCTGTTTACAAATTCATGTAAATATCCCAAACTTGATAATCAAACTGATTACAAAAGCTATCTAATCATAGAAATTTTCCAAGCAGCTACAGATTCCCTTTCTTAATTTAACCAGGGAAATGGTCTATTATATTGCAAAACTGTAATCCATTTGAATGTTGTTTGATTTAACAGCTTTAAAACCTAGAGTTGATTTAAACAGCTTTACTGTGTAGAACTGTGCATTGCACAGATTGAAAGCAGATGACCCAGTCTCAGGTTTTGTCTGATGATTGACTCTCTCCAGTACTCCTTAGCACTTAACAGACTGACAACCAGTGTGGACTGCTCACTTCCTGTCCAGATAGTATATTTGTCAGATTGCTCTTCTAATGCAACTGGAAGAAACAAAGAGCACTCTTTCTACAATACATGCTGAAAAGGCTAAGTACTGTCTTTTCCAACCTCCCTTGCAGCAAAGGTCTGGTCATGTAATGTAGAGCCAGCCAATCAGACCACATACACGCTGCCCCACTCCAAATTTTGTATTGAGATTAAAGAACAACAACAAATACTGCCAAGAATCTTTCATGGCCGCAGCAGACAGTGCAGCTTTCACACCAATGCCAGTGGTAACATCTGGTGACAGGGGTTGGGCAGTGTAAGCTGGGGTCAGTGGTAGGGAGATGGTCACCAGACCAGTTGTCTGGTGTCATTTTCACTGAGGTACTTGAGGCATAGATTTGAGGCCTGGTTCTTAAAACCTGGCAAGTCTGTGATTTCCAATATCCTTTTAATAAGTTTTGTGTTTTGCATTTACTTCTTTTCTTTTCCATGCACTTAAGAAGCCTAACTGATACAGGATCTGAGTTAAATAATAAGTGTTCCTCTATCAGTTTAGAATTATACACACATTCTCCACTCCCCCATACACATACTTAATCTGTTTCTGGACTTTGTATTCACCTTTTAGTACTTATGATACTCTGCTTTTTCAAGTTTATTGGCATTTACTCCTTTATTTTACCTGAAGCAGAGCTCATGTTCACCCAAAGCAGGGCTCGAGCTCACCCGAAGCGGGGCACAAACTCACCCAAAGTGGGATTCGAATTCATGAACTGTGAAATCATGACCTGAGTCGAAGTCAGATGCTTAACAAGTAAGCCACCCAGGCACCCGGTATTTGCTCTTCTAAATGAAATTTAGAAACATTTCATGAAGTTCCTAAAAGAAAATCCCTTTTGATTGTAATTAGGAGTATATTAAATTTATAGATTCCATTGGAAGGGAATAACACCATCAATGTTGTCTTCTTACTCAATAAAATGGTCTGGATCTTGTATTAGTTAAGTTCCATCAAAGAAGAAGAACTACTTGCCTGCTAAATAATGTGGGATTTATGACAGGGGTTAGACCTTCTGTAATTGTGGGGGCTGGGAGAGCATTCTGGGCAGACGCTTGCCTCTGAGTCTATTGTTGAGCCTGAAGCTGCTGCAGATCAGCTAGGCAGACAGTCAAAAAGGGAAACTGAATGTGGAGGAGAGCAAGGACAGAATGGAATCTGCATTGGCTTCTCACCAACTCCAGTTTTGATGCTGTGGGTGATCTGCAGGAGAAGCTAGCATTCTTGACTTTGATTCATTTTGATGTATACATGAAACTATGAACCATGAAACTATTACCATAATCAAGATAGTGAACATAACTCTTCCTCCAAAGTTTCCTTATGTTCCTTTTTAATCCTTCTAAGTCCCTCCCTTCCCCAGGCAACCACTGATCTGCTTTCTGTCACTTAAGTTGATTTGCATTTTCTAGGATTTTATATAAATGGAATCATTATGTATTCTTTAAAAAATTTCTAAATGAAAATTTTAAATATATAGAAAAGTGGAGGATAGAATAATGAACTACAGGGTATCCATTACCGATATTGGACAATTATAAAATTTCCCATATTTCCTTCATTTATGTCATTTTTAAAAATTAAGACTTTATTTTTGAGAGCAGTCTTAGGTTTACAGAAAAATTGAGCAGATAGTACAGAGTGTTCCATATGTTACCTCTCCCTCCATACATATTTCTCCCTATTATTAACATTTTGTGTTAGTGTGGCACACTTGTTACAATTAATAAACCAACATTGGTGCATTGATTGGAGTCCATAGTTGACATTAAGGCTCATTCTTTGTTTTTTTGTTTTGTTTAAATTTTTTTTTAATGTTTATTTTTGAGACAGAGAGAGACAGAGCATGAATGGGGGAGGGTCAGAGAGAGAGGGAGACACAGAATCTGAAGCAGGCTCCAGGCTCTGAGCTGTCAGCACAGAGCCCGACGCGGGGCTCGAACTCACGGACCAAGAGATCATGACCTGAGCCGAAGCCGGACGCTCAACCGACTGAGCCACCCAGGCGCCCCAAGACTCATTCTTTGTGTTGTCTAGTTACATGGGTTTTGACTATTACTCCATTTTTCTTTTCTTTTTGGTTTGGTTTATTTCACTAAGTATTTGAGGTTCATCAATGTTTTCGTATGTATTACTTTTTTATTTCTTTTTATTCCATGTTTTGTTTAGCCAGTTGGGCTGTTTCCAGTTTGGAGCTAATGTAGATAAAGCTGCTGTGAACATTCATGTACAAGTCTTTGTATGTCTGTATGCTTGCATTTCTCTCCGGTAAATACGTGGGAGGAGAATGACTATGATCGAAGTATGTTTAACTTTGGAGAAACTGAAAAGTGGTTACCATTTTATATTTCCACCAGCCGTGTGTGAGGGTTCTGGTTGCTCCACATCTCTTCAACATTTGGGACGATAAGTCTTTAATTTTAGCCATTCCAATAGGTATATCTGGTATCTCATTGTGGCCTTAATTTGCATTTCCCTAATAATTGATGACATTGAGCATATTTCATGTGCTTGTTGACCACTATATATTATCTTTGTAATGGACCTTTTCAAATCTTTAGCCCATTTTTGTATTCGTTTATTTTTCTGTTACTGTGTTTTGAGAATTCTT